>NC_041403.2:109609736-109909736 GCF_900747795.2 Erpetoichthys calabaricus | reverse complement strand
AGAAAGGAAAATAAATCTAGGATATGAGAATGACCTGACATGGCAGAGTTAAAGCACTAGCAAGCCATGAAATTAAATAATTGACAAGGATTGGTTTTTAATTAAGCAATTGGGTTGGAACAAAAACCTGCAACCACTGCGGCCCTCCAGGACTGAATCTGCCCACCCCTGGCCTAGAGGATACGGATGCTCCTCTAAAAAATGCTGAAAAATGCTTGCTCCCTTCCTTGCAGCTACTTTGTCCGGCGGTGCTTCGCATACTTAAAAGCCAAACAGCCCTATTGATTTTTGACTGTTTGCTTTTTTTTCTCTCTCTCTCTCTCTCTCTGATGCGCACTCCTTTGAAGAGGAAGATATGTTTGCATTCTTTTAATTGTGAGACAGAACTGTCATCTCTGTCTTGTCATGGAGCACAGTTTAAACTTTTGAAAAAGAGACAAATGTTTGTTTGCAGTGTTTGAATAACATTCCTGTCTCTCTACAACCTCCTGTGTTTCTGCGCAAATCTGTGACCCAAGCATGACAATATAAAAATAACCATATAAACATATGGTTTCTACTTCGCGGATTTTCACCTTTCGCGGGGGGGTCTGTAACGCAACCCCTGCAATGGAGGAGGGATTACTGTATGCAGTTAATTTCAGTGTATATAATAAAGCCGTGTCAGGGATGTGGATATAAAAAAGAAATGGAAATCACACTGGAACAAAAGCACTGCTTTGACGCTGGGTGCCGCCAGTTTGCATAACTGAGCAGAGAACTTGCATATGGCAGGGTTTGAGCTAGCGTGAAAATGTCCGTGTCTTTATGCCAAGTTTAGGTTTTATACATCGCGATTTGAGCGTGGAAATGGGAGTACACAACAAAAAGTGTGTACAAACCATTTATACATGAGGCCCAAGGACATTAACATTGTTGCCAATGGCACTTTATGAAGGTTGAATCCTTTTCTTATCTCTCCAGTCAAGTGCACAAATCAGGTGCAAGGAAATGTCCACGGTGGCAGATGTACAGCGAGAGGGACACCATGGCACATATCATCAGTTTCTCTAGATTAGCACTCTCCTAAATGAGGTGAACATGATACCATCACAACATCTTAAAATCATTTGTAAATATTCTGGAAAAGAAAAAAACAAAAGGAACTTCAATGATCTACAAGCACAATTGAATTTGTCAGGCAGAGTAAGAAGTGCACAAGAATAATATCTTTCTGGCACAGCCTTCGTACAAAATAGAAGATGGCAAAAAATGAGAAGAAGCTGAAAAAAGGCCAAGCAAACAAACAATAAAACACCAAAAGCATGAAAATGGTTGATAAGTTGATTCCCTTTCTTTATATACTTAATTTTTCTGTATGGTCCAGTATTGTTCATGAATTATCACATGCTAAGTGATGTTAGGTAAATTAAATCATGTTTCAGATTTACCTTTTCTTCCTACGACATCCCAAAATAATTGTATCTACCAATTTCATCCACCCAATCACTATCTCTGCAAATTTTTATTCAATTTAGTTGTATTTTAAAAAGAGGATTCATTAGAAATGTGGATGCTTCTCTACCACCTGATCAAGGCACCATGCAGTCCCTACATTGATGCATTGAAGGTCAGAGGTCCACATGACCATCATTGTCTAATTCTCTCATGTGAAGCCTGAAAAGCATGAGGACTGATTGAGATCATTTATGTTAGGTAGAATACCTAGTAGGGGCTCAGTGGTCTCGTGGCCTCGGAACCCCTGCAGATTTTGTTTGTTTTTTTTCTCCAGCCCTCTGGAGTTTTTTTTTTTTTGTTTGTTTGTTCTGTCCTCCCTGGCCATCGGACCTTACTTTATTCTTTGTTACCTAATATTGACTAATCTTATTTTTATATTTTTTTTCTTTTTCTTTTCTTCATCTTGTAAAGCACTTAGAGCTACATAATTTGTTTGAAAACATGCTACATAAATAAATGTTGTCATTGTAGATGTCCCCATTGAAACTGACTTGAGCAGCAACAGGGAGGCAAAAACAAAGCAAGCAGCACTTGGTGCTATATATTTTACCAGGTTCCATCATTAACTTACAGGAGAAGTCAAATGGCAGCCCCATGCAGAAACCACAAGGGCTTTTTCACCAGTCTGTCTCTGAACCTGCAGGATGAACATCAATTTTAACTAAGCCAAGAAGGGATACAACACTATAGTGCTGGAAAAAAAACATAAAATACACAATAAATGTGTCAAAGAGGGTCAAAAAGCTAGGCGACAAGTAGTCAAGGTTTAATCAATTGGAGTCTTACTTAGGGTTTCGCCCTGTAATAGACCATATTTCTTCCTATCATTTCTCCATTCCTGCTGGAAAAGGCTACAGCACAACCCTGTGTTGGATTATACAGGTCTGGAGTTTTTTTTGTTTTTTCTGTCCGCCCTGGCCATTGGACCTTACTTTTATTCTATGTTAATTAGTGTTCTCTTATTTTAATTCTTACTTTGTCTTTTTTCTCTTTCTTCATCAAGTAAAGCACTTTGAGCTACATTATTTGTATGAAAATGTGCTATATAAATAAATGTTGTTGTTGTTGTTGAGTAGGCCATGTTTTTAATACTGAATTATATCCTCACATACCTCACCAAATTCAGGACAAGGAAGGACGAGGCAGCCTCAGGCACAGGGCAGGGACTAAATGAAACGCCAGTTGATCTCAGGGCCAACACATGAACGCCTAACTTTCAGGTCTTTGGGATGTGAGTGGTCTACTGGAGGAGGCAGAGGGGCTTTTTTGTTTTCTGTTATGCCTATTAGTAGCTGTACTGTCACATATACAGAGCACAGTAAAACCCTTACTTATAACCAATATGCAACACATTGCCACTAGCTGGCGCCACAAGAACAACAATGTATTAAAGTAATAAATGTAACACCATGTTAAAATTAAGCACCAGCAGGACGCCTTATTTTTGCACTGCATCACCTTGAAGACGTTCAGTAAGACTGAGCTTTTTATATGACCATAAAAACCTTTTTGTCAATTTTATTACAGCAGACCACAGCATTTACCTCTGAGCTGAGGAAAACACACAACGAAATAATTAGTCTTACAAGTAATGGTCTTTTACAACTTAATCAATGTACTCTTTCTCTTAAAATTTATTATGTGGTACCTTTCCTCACGTTCAGTGCTCACATTTCAATCAGAAAATGTTAGAAAGACGTGTCCCAGGAAGCTCTCCGCAAAAAAAAGGAAAAAAACCTACAAATCAAAGCTGATCTCATTTTCATCCTTTAACATAGCATGTTGCATACTTTATTTTGTTGTGGACACATTCCTGCTGTGAATAGAGAAATAATTTCTCTTTCTACTAGCTTTATTCTTGAATGTACTGTATTGCTTCTTTTTAATGCTTTTTAAATTGTTTTAGTCATAAATACAAACAGTAAAGTGTGAATACAAAAATACAAATTCACTTCCTAGGTACAATTAATGTTATAGCATAACTATAATTACTCCTTTTCAACAAATGGCAAAAACTCTTTAATTTCAAGGATGTAAATATATTTTACAAAAACATTCCTACATAAACAAAGCTTTAAATTTTTTTGTAAGATAGTATAAAATGCTCCTTTTTTTGAAGTGGAGAAAGTGCAACATAAACTGTGTCCAAAAACCTTCTTTGTATAACAAAACTTTAGTTATTTTGTTTAAGAAACTTTCATTATTTTTAGATTAATTATAGATATTTTTAAGATTTATTGAATAATTGACTTTCCTAGTATAGTTCAAACCTCTGAAAACTGCAAATATTTCTTTGAGTTTTAAGAATGTCTTTTTTTCTTTGATAAGGTTCTGTTGCCTGAAATAATTTTCAAGGCTTTTCTTTTGCACTTTCTATTGTTTCTTTTATTTTCTTGGAAACTTATAAAACTGACTATTTTTTTTTACGAAGCTCTAGAAATTTCTTTCATTTGACAAAGTGAGAGAATTTGAACTGTACTCAAAATCTGAGAGTAAAGTTCTTTATACTAAAGATTTATACATATCTAGCTCAGGGGTGGGCAAATTTTTTGGTTGTGGTGAACTGTATAGTGGGCCATTAATAAAATCTTGGTGTGACTCATGTACTCTACCATGTTTAAAAATACCCACTCCAAGAAATTTCCCTCTTGGGAAAAATAAAGTATAATATATCAATGAAATGTTTTATTAACAGCTAATAAGATCAATGCTCTTACACCAAAAAAGACAGCAACTTTGTTTTTTACATATGTATTTTATTGATTTTAATTTGAAGCAAAAAACATTCCATACAGTCAAGTCAAACTTAACAAACCAAAATTCAACCTCCACACAAGAGAAAGAAAAGAGAACCAATAACCAGAGCAGATCTTTAAAAGCAGCAAGGAGGGATGAGTATCTTTTCCACTGATATAGACGCTTATTGTAAAATGTCATTGATTAGATCCTGCAATATTTTAAAAAACTTTTGAACAGATCCTCAAAGTGAAAATTTAATTTTTTTCCAATTTCAAATTGTACAGAACATCAGTTACCCACTGACTTAAAAATGGTGGGGTGTGATTCTTCCAATTGAGCAAGATAAGACTATGTGCTAGTAGTGAAGTAAAGGCAATTACAGTTTGTTTGTCCTTCTCCACTTTAAGCCATTCTGGGAGTCCGCCAAATACGGCTATTAGTGGATTAGGAGGGATTGGGACACCAAGGCTAATAGGCATTTAAAGATTTTGGTCCCGAATGATGTTAATTTGGTGCACGCCCAAAACATATGGCCCAATGAGGCTAGAGCTCGATCGCAACATTCATTGGTTGAATCTTGCCCTGGAAACATTTCGGACAATTTTAATTGAGATAAATGTGCTCAATAAAAGATTTTAAGTTGAATGATTGAGTGCTTTATGAATATAGAGATAGAGTATATTCTGTGCATGGCTGCCTTTCACTCCTTTTCTGAAATGTTAAGTGAAAGATCCTTTCCTCATTGTACCCTGGGATCTTTGAAAGAAAGGGACTTTAAAATGTTCTTATATATTGTAGAGCTGTTGTCTGAGTCTTCAAGACTGGTCAATATTTCTTCTGGAATAGAAATAGATGGAAGACGAGGAACATTGGGCAGGTTTTGTTTAGCAAAGTTTCTAATTTGAAAGTAGTGCATCAAATAATGCATAAGTTTGAGAGGGTGGAAAAATGTGATTTTCATGTAAAAGTGCTATAAATAAGAGCTTCTCTGTCTTAAAATGCTTCCTACATTGGTTCCATATTCTGAGAGAATGAAGGGCAATTGAATTATTAGCGTATTGGTGATAATTTGTATTTACTGGGCCGAAGTGCATGGAATATAAAAAAGTGAGCAACTTTAAAGCAAGGAGATTTTGCTAAGACATTGTTCTATTCATGAATGTGAAACTGCTTGTTTCTACACAAACTGAGATGCTGGTTGTCAGAACAGTTAATAAATTGTGTGGCGGACGGCCGTGGCCCTTGCCCAGCTGGGACATCTCCACATCGGGAGGACCAGAGGAGCCAGTATATCCATAGCGTTACCTCCCCCAGAGCGCTAGATGGCAGCCCCCCTCGGTTGCAGCAGTGCATAGGACTCTCACAGGGCTTCATAGGAGTTGGAATTTGGTGCAGCCATGTTGGGATCCATGGGAATGCCAGGGGCTGCTGTAGCTGCTGCTGAGCCCTACAAAGCAGCTCTTCCGCCACACTTGGGTGCAGTATAAAAGGAGCCAGCAGCCACTTTTCCGGGAGCCAGAGTCGGGAGGAGGAGGACAATGCTTTCTGGGGGAGAGTGAAGGAGAAAGAGAAGAAAACGAAAGAAAAGGAAAAGAAGTATATTGTGCTTTGAAACTTTGTGTTAGACTGGTGGGGATCAGGGGAGTCATTTCCCACAAGGCAAAAGAAAAATAAATAATGTGTGCTGTTATAACTGTGTCATACACCTGTCTGTGTCAGAGTTGGCCTTTACAATTGCAAAGATCTGTATCTGTTAGCCCACTTCTATACTTGCTTTTCATAATTTTCATTTATAAAAAGATCTGCTCGCAACTGTATGTGCTACCAGCATGTAGAAATGAAACAAAGAAACACTGCTTAACTCGTTAACTATTATTATTCTTTAAACTCAGCCCCATTGTTCTGCATCACCCAGTAGGACCAAACAATAATGAAAAAATTTTAAAAACTGCAAAGAATCATTCATTTGCTCACTGCTGTAATAAAAGTTAAATTATTTTATGCTACAATGCTGTACTGAATACCCTGATACCACATTCCAATGTTGGTCTTTCTTTCCTCAAAGATGACTGAATTGCTGCATTACAGCAACAAATTCCCAGCTCTCTTCCAAATGATGTACAAATTATTCTCTACTAAACGAGAGAGATGTTTGAAACACTACAATCCACCTTCGATATTTTCCTACTTTCTACATTTCAGAATTATTTTTTTGGTACTTGTAAAGACTATTTTAAGTTTTCAACTATTTGTGTTGTAATTTGGATACACAATAGAATTTCTTTACCAACTATGTATATTCTGAAAGAGTAAGATAATGTCCTTCAAAACGATACATAATGATACAAACTTGTGGGTTTTCAATAATGGATATTGTCACACATGTGCTCATGGGAGGCAACGTATGGGCTTGAATAGCTGTAATTACATACTGGACCAGGAGGTGGCAATGTTAACTGACCCTTTCTCTCTTTCCTCTGCAGACCAACTGAAGAAAATCATGCCTGAGTCTAATGACATCACTTCCTGTTCTGGTCTTAATGCCATCACCTCCTCAAAACTGCCTATATAAACGGCATCTTACTTGCTCACTTCAGTTTTGTTATGGACTCTAGTCTGTAAAGATGTATAACTGCACATTAATGTGCTTATTTTTAAGTATATGGATGGCTACCCAAAACCTTTTTCTGTTTCCCTGTCTTTTTCTTTCCACAATATATATACAATGGATGTTTGTTTCAAAACAGTTCAAATGGAGAAAAATAATAAAATTTTTAGTAGTTCTTCAAAACAGTAAAACTAGACTGTTTAGACATATTATTTGTAGATATTTCAGAACAATTTTTTTCCAGGTGTTCCAAACACATTAACTCACACTTTTATAGTGTTTGAAAGCATATTCCAATTCCTATGGAAGTAAAAATGACATCAAAATTGTATTTTTTCATAAAAAGTTACTGAATTCATATTCTGATGTAATATATGTGTACAAGTTAACTAATTCTTTTGCTGTAAAAATTTTGAAAGATAAATATCTGCCCTGTATTTTAAAAGGTAGGACATTAATATTCAGATATATCCAGTTAAATTAAAATAGCAGAAAAAGGGTTATACAAAAAACATATACTTTAAATAAATGTAAATGATGCTTATTTCTCCTCTGTAAACTCAGACTATTTCAAGTGGACAAGGACCTCATGCCATCTTTTTATTGAAGTCTGATGCAGTCTGTCATCATTTTTAGCCTCATTCTCTATTTTACAGGTCTGACAAATCAAAATTAAAAAAATCTTTAGCAGTTTCCACACAAGTAACCAAAATTACTGGTGCTGATCAAGATGATTTGGTAAATGTGTTTTAAAAGGCAATGATGAAGAAATTAGAAATCATCTCAACTGATGACAGACACCCATTACACACACAACGTAACCTCAATAAATGAGGGAGCACAGTCACATTAAGATCCACACACGTCTTTCTGGAAATGTATTTTTTCCTAGTGCCATATGACTTTTTTTTTTTTTTTAACGAAATATCAGAGAGGGTGGCACTGTGGCGTAGTGGTAGCGCTGCTGCCTCGCAGTTAGGAGACCCGGGTTCGCTTCCCGGGTCCTCCCTGCGTGGAGTTTGCATGTTCTCCCCGTGTCTGCATGGGTTTCCTCCGGGCGCTCCAATTTCCTCCCACAGTCCAAAGACATGCAGGTTAGGTGGATTGATGATTCTAAATTGGCCCTAGTGTGTGCTTGGTGTTTGTGTGTGTCCTGCGGTGGGTTGGCACCCTGCCTGTGATTGCTTCCTGCCTTGTGCCCTGGGATTGGCTCCAGCAGACTCCCGTGATCCTGTGTTTGGATTCAACGGGCTGGAAAATGGATGGATAGATGGAAATATCAAATATAATAAAAATATCCAAAAGTGTAGAGTTTTTCTTGTGTATCATATAAACATTTTAGGTAAAAACATACTATCAAACTGCTAGAAGTAGTTAGTAAAGATTTTTTTTCAAATGATGTAAATGTTTTAGAATTTCTATGTTAAGTTTAACCTGTCTTGTCTCTGTTTTCATTTTACTATATTTCTGTCTATTATTGGTTGGAACTATTAGGACAATTTCATATTTTCTTGTGAAAACATGACTAAGAAAACCTTGAAGCTTGTCTTTAAGTTCACTAAAGTTTAGTAACTTTCAGCCCACAGGCTGTAGTTTTCCCATCCTTATTCTAGCTCATTTACTGCTCCCTAGCAATTAGCATGAGGGTATTGCGTTCCTGTCAGTCCTCTTCACCCTTGCACACAAATGTTCATTT
Organism: Erpetoichthys calabaricus; assembly: GCF_900747795.2. NCBI lineage: Eukaryota > Metazoa > Chordata > Cladistia > Polypteriformes > Polypteridae > Erpetoichthys > Erpetoichthys calabaricus. The sequence continues at coordinate 109,901,196 of NC_041403.2, read as the reverse complement.
GTAATGTTTGTTAGGCTGATGTCACTCTAAACAAATTTGAGTTGGAGTGTGTATCACACTTAATGATTGTAGCTGCATGACCTCATTGCCTTGAGAATGTCAGATTACACAACCAGAAATCAGAGTATAATGGATTGCATGAGCTCACGTCATTCTGATAACCAATTAATGTAATTCCGGACAGTGTCAATGGCTCAATGAATGTTTTCTAGGCAATGGCCTGCGTATTTCCCTTTTTCATTCAGTTGTGGTATCCCAAGTACGAGACATCAGGTTGACAAATCCCTTTCTGTTGTTGTGCATCAGACATCTACCATTGTGGCTGAGTGATCACTGATTGTCAGCTGTTGCACACATTAGAGCTCATGTCTATGGCTAGCAGTTAGAGATTGCTGTGGTGAGTTGTGGTGAGTAAATAAAGTTATTTTGGGATGGTCAGGTGAGTGATTCTGCCCTCTCCGTGAATCTGTATCCAAAGTATGAATTTCAAACGTGGATGCTGTCTGTGTTTGTTGACTTAGCATGTTTTCTCTATGTTAATGTGAGTTTTCCTATTGGTACTCTTGTCTTTCTGCCATATATAGAAAGGAGTGCAGGTTAGGTTAATTGTTGACTACAAACTGGCCCATGCGTCAATTTAGACATGTGTGTGGATGAGCCCTTGAACCATGACGAGCTTATGTTAATATTCCTTTTTTGTATTGTGTTTGTTGTCAAGTATTATATTTAAGTGATTTAGCATATTTATATATTGTTGTTCATATTGTTTTGTTTATTCATTATTAATGCATGACATTTTTTTCGGTGGAACTTCAACAGGTGGTTCCACCCTGACATTACGACTGAAGGACCACCCTCATCCTATATATTGTCAGCTTGGCGAGCAGATCCTTCAGTGGTTCATTGTCACTTGGAGGGTGCAATCAATTGTGAATATTGATTTTTTGATTTGTGAATTTGAATATGTTTGCTATCTGTTGGCTTTTTAGGCAGACCCTTTTGTCTTATTGTTCTTAAATTCTTCTTTAATTGTTTTACAAGTCCAAGGTTTTTGAGTTTTTTTTTCTTTCCCTTTATTTTATTTTGATATATTTTGGGATATGTAAAGTAATTTCACCATTAAACTCCTTTTCCCTGTTTTTGGGGCCCGCATAGGGTGAATCCTGCCGGTTGAGTTTGTGTTTAGGCTGCCTAGGTGCCTTGTGCTATTTTTATAGACTCCATTAAAACAAATCTGTGATGGACTGGAACCCTGTCTTGGGCTGTTTCCAGCCTTCCAGTTCTGCGCAAACCTATCGCATCTCTGAACTGGATTAAGTGGGTTTTAGAATAAGATGAGATAGTAATTTTATGTATTTAATTATTTATTATTTATTATTTAGAATTTTAAAAAATATAAATATTAATTTGACTTGAAATTATTTTGTCTTTTTCATTGAATTAATGAATTAGTGCATGTATAAAGTACTGTATATATAGCTCCTTACACTTAATGATCTCAGGTAGACACCCTGGAAAAATAAGCTGTTGCTCAATACCAGAGGATCAAAATGAGTTTATGTGCACATTTGGCTAGGGGTACATTACCTTAATTTGTGTACAAGGACAAGTTTGAAGTCTTTTTAACTGAACAATGATAAATGCCAGGATTTATTTCATTTCATTACCAACTATATTATTTATGATTATTGTTATTATAGATATATTGTGAGCCAAAAATGTATCAGGCTAGCAGCTAAATTCAACTCACTTGGCAGGACCACAGATAAGCATTTTTTACTTAAGGTCACATATATTCAAGTTATACTGCATGTAATTGTTTTCATATGCTGTACTAAACATTAATTTAATAACCTTTTAAATGTTGCTCTCTTCTTTTCTCTTACTGTACACATGTGCATATGAAATTTAACATACTTAATACAAGTGGCAAGGAAACTTCAAGCTTTCCTAATGGACAGATTATTTTTAGTCACATTATCTTTAAACTAATCAGATCTCATAAGGGATTTACACAGGAAGTGCATGAAAGCTTGTCAAAACTGAGAATGTGTGCCCTTCTCTTTCTTGATGCTTTCCACATATTCATCATTTTGAAAATATTAACTTAAACCAAATAGTTTTATTTATATAAATCCCACAAAAAAGAAGGCACCAAAATAATAAGATCCTTTGTAGAAATGGTAGTAAAAAAGATAGAGTAAGAAAAATGATCTTGATTTCTGACCTGAGTGGGAGCCAACTGTTTATGGTGTGACAACTGATGCTGAACACTTTTCCAATCCATCATTTTTGTATTCAATACAATAGTCGGGGTCCTTATACCTCACTCTTAAATGTAGCACAACATTAGATACAGCAGATTGATGATTTAAAAATGCCATTCTAACTCAATCTTGATGTGTTTTGCTGCTCTTGAACATCTCAGCCTTTTATACATTTATATAAGAACAGTACAGTTTCTCAATACTCTGGAGTAATGGATTGAAGCAGCACACCTTAAACTGCAAATATGTTTTAAATCAACACTTAAGGGTTGCAACAGCAAGTTTAAATCCCATTACCAGCCATCCATTTTCAGGCCCTCCAAATCCAATGTCTAACTCTGCAGCAACAGCCAAAAGTCAGGAATTAACTCTGAACAGAGCCTCCATACTGTAATGAAGTTTAGGCTAAAATATATTTTACTGTTTGTGTACAATTCAAGACGTTTAAGGGCATGTAACAGGAAATAGGCTACAACATGTTTACAAATTACATAAGCATTTCCTAGTGAAGAGTAACACGTTTTGAATATATATATTTTTCAGCATGCAGAAACAGAGGTGACATGGGGACAAGCTGGATACTGGCAGATTAGATCAAGAGGCTTCACTTACTGCTGAAAGAGCTGAAAAAAGCAAATGCAAAAAGCACTGACTACTAAAAGAAATCATCTCACTAAGAAACCCTGTCCTCCTTGAAGCACCCCGTGATCAGCTGATGTCAAACCTGCAATTTCCTTAGTGGAACTTCAGCAGAGCCTTCAAAAAAAAAATGAACAGTTTTCCTCCTATTCCTCAGCCAGGGGACTGGGGGCCTGCTATCTGTCACATATTGTACTGAGCTACATCATCTCCAATATAGTCTGAGGTCCTTTTTGGATTTGCAACAGTTGACCTTATTTCTATGCCTCAGTGATGTTTCGGGATTTAATAACATCTGAGTCAAACAAAGGCAATAAAAAACATATGTGAAGCAAGAAAGCTCCCATGTCATGTTTGGACAGAAGGTACATCATGGACATGGTCTCTAAAAATATTTAAGTTTGATGAAGAAAGAAAAAAGACTGAATTAACATTTAATTATGCAAATGAGGACTGTCATTTCAAAAGTAACATCAACATTTACAGTGGAACCTCGGTTCACAAACGTCTTGGTACATGTACAACTCGGTTTACGACCACACACTCTGTATACGAACAAGCCAGTTTCCCTTTCGGTTTGTGTGCGCCGATGATTTCCGCACGTGTTGCATTGTTCTCCGTGCGTGCGTGCTTTCGCTGTGAAGTCTTTGTGCTCTATTTCATTTCCCTTCCGGTTCGTACGTGCCGATTACTGTATTTAAGCACGTGTTCAGCCTCTCCCTGTTCATTGTTCTCAGTCAGACGTGCGTGCTTTACCTGTGAACTCTTTGTGCTCTACCTTATTTCATGTGCTTTTGCAGTTAACCATGGCTTCTAAGCAAGTGAAGAATGGTGAGAATTATTGAGACTTAATTATGAGAAGTGTTGTAATGTTACTTTTCTCTTTTTTCAAATGTTCATTTTTTCCCTGTGCTTAAAACTCATTTAAAAAGAGTGTTTACAGCGATCGGGTTGTCCCATTGGGATTAATAAAGTATCTATCTATCTATCTATCTATCTATCTATCTATCTATCTATCTATCTATCTATCTATCTATCTATCTATCTAATGCTATTAGCGTGAACTCCTGCAATGTTACTGTCTTGGTTGGCTTTTAAATAAAGTTTGGATTTGTTCAAATGTTCCTTTTTTCCCCCTGTGCTTAAAACTCATTTAAAAAGTGTGTTTACAGCGATCGGGTTGTAATGCTATTAGTGTGAACTTGGTTGGCTTTTAAATAAAGTTCGGATTTGTTCAAATGTTCCTTTTTTTCCCCCTGTGCTTAAAACTCATTTAAAAAGTGTTTATACAGCGATCAGATTGTAAGGCTATAGCGCGAACTGCTGCAATGTTACTTGGGGGGGCTCACGTGCTGCTGAGAGAGAGAGAGAGAGAGAGAGAGAGAGAGAGAGAGAGAGAGAGAGAGCCTGCGCGTGCAGCTGAGAGGAGAGGAGGGAGTGGGGCTCACGTGCTGCTGAGCAGGGAGCCTGGGTGTTTGTGTCGGTCTTATTCAATGTTTTTACATTAGTTTACTATTACAGTGTGCATTCTATGGTGTAATTAACTATATTTGTGCTTAAAAATCTTTAAAAAAATATATTTTCATACAGTTCGTACGGTCTGGAACGGATTAATTGTATTTACATACAATCCTATGGGGGAAATTGCTTCGGTTCACGATCAAATCGGTTTACGACCGATTTGGAACGAATTATGGTCATGAACCGAGGTTCCACTGTATTTATATTACAATTTTCACAGAAACAATGCAGCTCAAAGTGCTTTACAAGATGAAATTAAAATGAAGTTAATATATAAAACATAATCAAACCAGATTAGACAATAATATTGTACAGTAACAAAAAATATCATAAGGTTGGGTGGCCAGGAGGACAGAAAAAACAAACAAATTACTCCAGTTAGGCTGGAGAAAAAAAAAAAAAATCTGCAGGGGTTCCAAGGCCAAAAAACCACCCAGCCCCTACTGGGCATTCTACCTAACCTAAGGGGTCAAAATCAGTCCTTATGGTTTTTCAGGCTTCACATTTAAGAATTTGATGATGATGGTCATGTTGACATCTGAGACACCCGCCATTCAATCCATAAATGCAGGGGGAAGCATGGTACCTTAATCTGGTGGCTGCGGTGGCGCAGGTAGCCACCACAAGTCTGCAGCATTATTTTCAAATATTATATTTACATGGAGTTAGTAAATTGTGGTGAACGTCAGATTAGTTGATTATGTTGTTTGGTTAATATTTTTTCAATTATTCTCTTTTTCCTTTGGAGTGCTCTCCTATTGTTCCTAGTAATGCAAGATGGCCACCACGTTATAGTGTCATGTGTTGTGGTCACAAGCTTTTAGTGGCCTATACGCCTGGTCAGATCATCAGTGTTCTGACCAGAAAACCCCCTGGAGAGAGGATCAGGACTCAAAAAGCAAGCAAAGGTCAAAACCAGAAGTCAAAAAGAGAGTCCATCTACTCATGAAAGTCTTTATATTCTTTGCATTAATGTAGGCCTTTAAAAACAAAGAAAAAAAGCTCTTTATTTTTACTTTATTTGATTTACAAAATGCAAGTAAAGTTTTACTATTCAGTATTGAAATGTGTTAGGGCTTTAGGCTGCTTAAAATAAAAGATCTGCTAATATTGTTTTTAATGACTAAAATCATCATTCAAAATTTGTGAACAGAAATATAATATTGGATAAATCTGTGCAGCTTGCCATTTAATTTGTCTTCTTGTGATAATGCATACGTTTAACAGAATCTGTGCCTCATATCTCCTGACTACATATAGCCAAGTCTCGGCCTGCATAGCATTTTCAAGTTAAAGTCTGTATTTATATATATAATATGAAAAAAAAGCCTAAACAAATAATTGTAGAGTTCATCCTAGTGATATTGAATTGTTGGTAATGGGGCAATATGTCCTCCATGTTTAAATACCTGTGTCAAGATAGATCATGGATGCTACCAGTTGAGGTCTCAGCTGGTTTTGGAGAAGCATCGGTTATGGCTGAACAAGCTGATCCTTAAGTGACTGTCCTTGGTACAGATACTTCACAGTGATGGCTGTGATTAGGTGGCCACCGCTCTGAATTTCCTTCTCTGTCTTCTCTGTCCACTCTCGATTTCTCTTCTCTGCTTGGTGATTCCTGTCCATACAGTAAGTTGTCAGTGACCATGATGAGCTGCCATTTCTTCCTTCCTGATACCAGCAGATTTCAAGTCGCACTTACAGACCTCCTCATAGCGCAGCACCGGGTGTCCCGTCAGTCAAAAAACTGCAGCAGGCTTTCCATACAGGATTTCTTTAGTGATACATCTATTTTGCATACGATAAATGTGAACAAGCCATTATAATCGTTGCTGTATCAGCAAAAAATCTTGGTATTGGTGGCCCACTGCAGGACATCTTTGTTTGGCACATGGTCCTTCACAAGAGGGATGCTCAGGATCTGGCACAGACAGTGGAGGTGAAAAGTGTTAAGGTGGTGCTCTTGGCATGCGTAGGTGGACCAAATTTTGCTGCCACTGAGGAGGGTGCTCTTTACAGGCTATTGGTGGTTGTGGTGAGCTTGCTGTTTTCCCACACATACATGAAAAGCATATCCATGGCAACAGCAGCAGCAGCTGCTTTTCAAATACTGTACACTAATTGAGCTCTTGGTCCAGGGCCAGGTTGCTGGAGATTGTTGATCCCAGGTAGGCAACTAAGTCTGCCACCTGCAAGGTATGATCATTAATGTAGATGCTGGGAGTTTCACTTTCATCCTGGCCCATGATGTCAGTCTTCTTTTAAGTAATATTGAGTCCAAACTCTTTGCAAGCATGCTTAAATAGTAACCTCGAAGGAATTTATCTATAGTCGCAGGAATGAAAAGGGCTCAAGGTGCATTTTTGAGAAGCCAGGAGAACTCAATTGAGAGAGCCAGTGGCTAATGGAGTTTGTAGTCAAAAGGTTAATTGAGGTGGAGATGCAAATGAGGCCAGAGAACTGATGGAAAACAAGTGACAGCAAGACTGAGATGGAATGGAGAATGTTTTGGTGCGGCTCAGTACATTGGACAAAAGACAAGTAGGTGAGCCATTCCACCTGACAGATGATCCTATACAGTATAGGCACATAGAATATGTAGGCAAAAAAATGAATTACCAGATGTTATGCTACCTACATACAAAGCAAAAGTTGGAAAGAAATTTGCCTTAAACCAGGATTCAGTTTTTACTTAAAAAAAACTTCCATTTTATGTCTTAAGATTTTAAGGTATACTGTGTAATCAATGATCAATAGGACAGCCACCAGAGGAATGCCAGTAAATATAGGAAAGAGTATGATATTGTGTCCATCCAGAGGAACACAACTAAACTTTGTAAATGGAAAGATAAATTTAACTTGTTTAATTAATTACTAGTTCTGACTTCACCGATACTTGTAATTAATCATGTAATTTGGCAAGGCTCCTACTTTATTATACCTTACCTTTCTCTGTTGTAGGAGGTGAGTCTCTGGCCTTAAGACTTATATCATAGGTAACTCAAGCACACTCATTTTAAGAAACAGAATAACACCATCTATTGATAAACAGAAGGATTACAGAAATATGATAACTGCATATATATATATATAATATATACACACATACATATAGTACAACCTCGATTATCTGTCACTTGTTAATCGTCAGTCTCCATTAACAATCAGAGCCAAAAAAAAAAACTTGCACACACCAGCACTTGCTATTGGAATTGTCACAAAAAATTGAAATTATTAAACATTTACAAAATGGCAAAAGTTCTTCGAGTATTGCTTCAACTTACGGAGTAGGAAGAACAACAGTGAATAATAATACGTGATGCCAAAAAAATTAAACGTATCAAAAATGGAAACCACCGATGGTATGTTATTCTGTATTGATATTAATGTTCTTCTGTATTGTAATTTTCTTTTTAAATTCAATTATATTATGTTTTGTTAATATATTGTGACGTGCAGGCAGCTTGTGATGTGCTGTGTGGGAGCAGGAAGGGTGGAATGAATGCTGTAAGTATGGAGTTCGAAGACAGTGTTTGCAGCATAGAGAAAAAAAATGTAAGGGGCAGGAGATAAACTGATTGGTAGGGAAAGCTTTCTTTTATTGTTTTGGAGGAGTGTAAGACAGGTTTGTTACAGAAGGAAGACTCCAAGTAAAACGTAGAAAACTCCAGTACCTCTGAGTTGTATTTGCTTATTACGCCGGTCGTTACAATATTATATGAATTAATTAATTTTGTTAATACTGTATTATATTTTGTTAATATAGTTTTTTTTTTGTAAATAAATATTTATTCGCTAAACTAATCTACTGCATGTCATTTTTAAAGAAGCTGTTTTGTTATCTGTCTTTTCTTTTACCCGTCACAGCCTTGGTCCCGATCCCTGATGGATAATCGAATGTGTATAACATAGACAGGCTGGCTATTTAGTGTTCTAATTTAATTTGGTATACAGGCCCAAGGAGAGGGGGGTGCAGCCGGTACATTGCTCCGTAACCCATTGAAGCTCAAGGGGGCCCATGAAGCCCAACGCGTCCCATAATTTTTATTATAATTTGAACATTTATTTATTTAATTCATTTAATTTTTATAGTATTTTTTAAAATTTTGCAAGTCTGTTTAGTTTCAAAATTAAAAAGGCACGTGAGTCACAGGGTACTTAGCAGTGGTCAACAGTTTACAATGTAATAGATATTCATAAAGATAGCCCTAGGAGAGAAGTCACATGGTCTACAAGGGTATTCCCCACTCAGTGGGAAGTGACGAGGAGGAGGGGGTTCCGAGCGCAGTGAGAAAAAAGTCATCAGCCAGCAAACAAGTACGTCATGTAGTCGCCGCGTTCTGAGACACGAGGGCCCACACACCTTCTCTGCACCAGGGCCCGGATTTTCTCTCAGTGGCCCTGTTGGTATAGGTAAATAGTTTTACAATACCAAGTCTTTAAAGATGATGTTCGATGTTGTGTAGAGTTGTTGCTTGATTGCTTCTCCAGGTTCAAGTGAAGGATTCTTCTGCATTGCAATGCACTTTATCTCTTTCCTGCATGATCCTTTGTTTGTGGTGTTCAGTGATGCTGCTTCCTCAGATTGACTTCTGCTGTTAGCCCCTTTGCTGTGTCTTCTGCAGCTTCATTGGAAAAAATCAATTCTCTTTCTGGATGTACAAGAATTTAGATGCTGAAGTTCCTTTCTTGAAACAATGGCTGATTATTTGCCTTTTCAGCCCACTGGTTCTAACAGTTTAGCTTGGCAGAGAGATTGTAAATTTCTTATCTACAAATTGAAAGTCATTGTCAGTTCTCTGCTCCCCAAACAAAGAATGGCTCATCAGCATTAGTTTCAAACAGCAGACTTCAGAAGGTCATTTTGCAGATTTCCCCCACCCTAAGAGGATCTCCCGGGAGTTCAGTGAGAGTGTCCAGAGAATGTTTTTAGATGGGATGAGTGTAACTAAGGGAACATATAACTTCTCCCAATTGGATTAAAGTCTTTTCCAGTTACAAAATCAGATAGGAGGCATCACTGAGCCCCAAACCCTGGACAAAACTGACACAAATATGATTTTATTTTGTCCAAGTAGCTTTACAGAGTACTATATACATCAGGTTGGTGAATCCTTCCTCTTTCTTCTCTTACTCCCAACTCTTCTTCCTCCACACAAGTTATGACCTCTAAATCTCAACTAAGACTCCCCGAGGTGAGGCAGAGGGCTTCTTTTAAGCCAGATCCTAGAAATACTTCTGGTGTTTGGGCAAGGTCTGGAGAAGAGACTGCTGGGTCAGAAATAAATGTCATAAAGTAGGAATATTCCATCCCTGCAGCTCCCCCATGACACCCACGGGATAACAATTCCCAACCTTCCTTGTGTTCAGGAAAAAGGGAGCAGCAGTACATGGATACTACCCTCTAGCACATTGGGGGAGTATATTCTCCAAACAGCCTAACTCCCCCGGTCCTTCACTTGGTGCCTGGTATCTGCAGGTTTACAGCAGGTAGACAGCATTTAAAGATGATGTGGATCCAGCCACCTGTCTGACAGCAAACTCCTTAGAAACATCCCATCTGTTCCATGGCTTTCCGGGGAGTACTGTCCAGAGGCTAAGCACCCATGCATTGGTTATTTAAACAGAAGTGTTGAGAGGGTGAGGAGGTTCATTTTTTTTACATGCAGCCTGCATGAGGATGACCTCCAAACAGATAACAGTAGGTGGATGGAGGAGCTGAAATATTTTGTGTGGCGGGAGTGGATGAGAAGGCAGATGCAGGGAGGCGGGATGATTCATGTGTGAGAAAAGCCATTGTTAAACCATTATGAAGCAGAACAATGGAAGATCAGTTTGATAAAATGTATAATCAGAAGGGGCAATGCAAGGTTGAGGTGCGACTTGTCCCAGTGTTTAGCAGTGTATTTGTTGTTTTGGGTGACGATCCCCATGGTCACTTATAGCAGTAAGGTTTAGGAATCTACCTGTTCTGTGTTCTGATGTTAAACAAAACATACACCCAGTTGCCTGTGGGCTGAAAGGTGCACATCTTATCTTCTCCTTCCCAGAGATTGTTGTATTATAACCAGGTAAGTAGAAGTCAGAAAATTATATTGTCAGAGTGTTTGCAAGACGTCTGTGAGGTTTAAAAAAAAATGCCACCTATAAATTTTGGCACCCTAGGTGGCCTAAATGGTTGAGTTTACCCTGGATAAACAATCCTCCATCCATTCATTCACTGAACGTGGTTAATATAACTATAAGGTCATACAGAACCAGAGCTCTTTTTTGGCAGTAGAAGACATAAGACACATACCAACCCTGGATGAAGTGTCAAGATTATTATTGGGCACACTCACTTATGCATCCACACTAATTAATATTTGCCAATTCACCTAGCATGTATATCTTTGAATAGACCTCTGTCTCTTGCCTTATGACCTTCTCCTGTTTGCCTATCACCCAAACCGCCCCACTGAAGATGCAGTATCATCTACTCTTTATCTGGCCCTGTTCCATCTGGACAAAAGAGACACTTAGACTCAGATGCTTTTCATTGATATCAGTTCAGCTTTCAATACTGTGTCACGGATGAGCGGGGACACTGCCCGGCCGGGACGCCTGGACAGTCCCCGAGTTGGACGATACTTCTCCTCGGCCACAAGAGGGCAGCCGCCCGGGCCTAATTGGGGGGCCACAGGAATGGAGCCAGGACACTCACCACTGTGAGAAGACGTGGCCACCGCCAGGGGGCGCCCGGACAGTTAGGGAGTCCTGGATGGCAGCACTTCCGCCACACCAGGAAGTGCTGCCGGAAGTAATCCCAAGGGCACCCGGTGTACTTCCAGGTGCTCTCCTGACACTTCCGCCACACCAGGAAGGGATGTCAGGGGGAGCACCTAGGGCTCATCCAGGTCGTAATAAAAGGGCCCGCCTCCCTCCACTAAGAGAGCCAGAGTTGGGAGGAAGAAGATGAAGCTTGTGAGGAGGGCGAAAGGAGGTCGAAGGTGAAAGAGAAAGAGAAGAGGAAGAGAAAGAAGAAGAAGAGAGAAAGAGAGAGAAGGTTGAAGGTGAGAAGAGAAGGAAAGAGAAAGAGAAGAAGAAAGGGTTGGTGAAGGAAGGCATTGTGGTGCTGTAGGAAAATAAAGAAGTGTGCTTTGGACATTCTGGTGTCTGTCTGTCTGTGTCTGGGGGTATGCTTTCCACAACTGTCATCCATCAGAATCTCACAGGGAAGCTGGGTCTACTAGGCTACAACAGATCCTTATTTACTGTACGTGTATTGTAGACTTCCTGGCAGTCTGCATCAAAAACAGACTCCAGTACAGTCACTGTGAGCATTGGTTTCACCCAGGGCAATGTACTCAGCCCACTTCTGTTCACTTTGCTGACTTGTGGTTTTATGGCTGCATACAGCTCTAACCCCCTCATTAAGCTTGCAGATTACAGATTGGTGGTGGGTTTTATTAGGAATGGGTATGAGTAAGCTTACAGAATGGGTAAATGACTATTGGCAGACTGGTACAAGTGCAACAATTGGTCTCTTAAAGTGGACAAGACAAAAGAGATGATTATCGTCTTCAGGAAAGCTTTCGCTGTCCACACCCCACTGCACATCAAGGGCTCTACAGTTGAATTGGTCGAGCACCAAATTTCTTTGTGTCCACCTGGAAGCTGACCTTATTTGGTCAATTAACACCACCTCCATAGCCAAGAAGGTGCAGCAGCGACTCCACTTCCTTCAGCGGCTGAAGAAGGTAAGCTTATGTCTCCCCATTCTCGCCACATTTTACAGGAGAACCATTAAGAATGTTTGGGTGAGGTGCATCACTGTCTGGTTTGGGAACTGCAGGGTCTCTGACCATAAGGTCCTATAACGGATAGTGACACAGCAGAACAAATTATTGGAATCTCTTTGTCCTACATTATAGACGTCTTTATAAAGAGTTGACACTGCAAAGCTTTTAATATTGTGAAGAACTGCTCCCACCCTTTCCACAATCCCTTTGTCCCACTTCTATCTGGCAGAAGGTACTATAGCATCCAAACCAGTTCTGCATCAGCTTCTGCCCCTTGGTGGTCCAAACTCTGAACTCTGTGCAGGCCCCTATCCCAGATCTGTTCCTAATACCTAATTTATAAATAATACATTTGGCATACTTGTTATTACTGCAGTTTTTAATTAATAATTGTAATTACACTATCTAAAATGATTGCTATCTATTCATTTACTTATTATTTATTTAGGTATTTATTTACTTATCTATTTATAGTTCTTACCTGTCTTGCAGTTGTCCTGAATTTATGTATATGTTGCCCTGCAGACCTGGGAAATGTAATTTCGTGCCAAAATTTGCTTCAATATGGTGTATGGATGGTATGACAATAAAGTCACTTGACTTGAGGGAGACCAGGGCTTTACAGTCAAAGACACACAAATACTTGAAGAACACAGAAACTCTACAGCCTGGAAGAATTTCAAAGACAGCCTTTTGCAGCTCTAAGGCATCAGCCTGTGCACGTGCTGCCCTATTAAAAGAATAAAGAATCTGTTAAAGTATTGCATCTGCTTTCTTACGTTAAAAATTGTCTATAATTTATAGGAATTTACAGTGTTGAGTTATTTACCTTTACACAACACTGGTGTTTTTAAATGACAAACAAATTGTCTGTAATTGCATAAAATAGCGACAATTTTCCACAAATTTTCTTAATCGTATTTCAGCAGTGCAATCTAAAATAACATGAAGTATTTTCACAAACTACAACAGTACAGCATTTTTTTTTACATTTTATTGAATTTATTAAAATAAAAACAACATTCCATACAAGCAAGTCAAATTTTACAAAATTAGGTTCAAGTCAAGTCAACCCCCACCCATGAGAAAGAGAGCTGGGACAACATAGTGAAACTTTAACAGTAGAAAAGATACATTTTGGTCAATTTTAAACGAGACAGATGTGCTCAATAGATGATTTTACGTTGAATTATTGTATGTTTTGCATATATGGAGCTTGATTGAACTCTGTGCATTGCTACTTTCCACTTCTTTTCCGAAATGTCAAGTGAGAGATCCTTTTCCCACTGTACTCAGGGACCATTGAACGGAAGGGAATTTAAAATTTGTTTATATGTTACAGAAATGCTGTCTGAATTCTCTAGACTGATCAATATTTTTTCCGGAGTCGAAGTAGGTGAGAGGTGAGGAAAGTTGGGCAGGTTTTGTTTCTTCTATTCTAAATTTCTATTTACTGGGGTATAAAGCAAGGAATATAAGGAAGTGCTGCAGGATTTTATTTCTATTGCAGACCAGGCCTGTGTATGTTCATCAATTTGTGTCAATGTCTAGGTTTTTATAGTTTGTATATTTGCCGCCCAGTAATAAAACTGAAAGTTAGGTAGAGCCATGCCACTTTCTGCCTTAGGTCTTTGTAGGGTCGCTCTTTGGATACGTGAATGTTTTGAATTCCAAATAAATGAGGTTATGGTTGAATCTAATTTCTTAAAAAACGATTTCTTGATGTACAGTACTGTGCAAAAGTTTTAGGCAGGTGTGAAAAAATGCTGTAAATAAAGAATGTTTTCAGAAATATAAATAATGATTGTTTATTGTTATCAATTTACAAAATGCAAAGCGAGTGAACAAAAGAAAAATCTAAATCAAAGCAATATTTGGTGTTACTTCCTTTTGCCTTCAAACCAGCATCAATTCTTATAGGTACACTTGCAAAAAGTCAGGGATTTTGTAGGATTCTAGTCAGGTGTATGATCAACCAATTATACCAAGCAGGTGCTAATGATCATCAATGTCACACATAGGTTGAAACACAGTCATTAACTGAAACAGAAACAGCTGTGTAGGAGGCTTAAAACTGGGTGAGGAACAGCCAAACTCTGCTACCAAGGTGAGGTTGTGGAAGACAGTTTCATGTCATGGCAAGATTGAGCACAGCAACAAGACACAAGGTAGTTCTACTGCATCAGCAAGGTCTCTCCCAGACAAAGATTTCAAAGCAGACTGGGGTTTCAAGATGTGCTGTTCAAGCTCTTTTGAAGAAGCACAAAGAAACAGGCAACGTTGAGGAACGTAAACGCAGTGGTCAGCCAAGGAAACTTAGTGCAGCAGATGAAAGACACATCAAGCTTATTACCCTTCGAAATCGGAAGATGTCCAGCAGTGCCATCAGCTCAGAACTGGCAGAAACCAGTGGGACCCAGGTACACCCATCTACTGTCTGGAGAAGTCTGGCCAGAAGTGGTCTTCATGGAAGAGTTGCAGCCAAAAAGCCATACCTCTGACGTGGAAACAAGGCCAAGCGACTCAAGTATGCACGAAAACATAGGAACTGGGGTGCAGAAAAATGGCAGCAGGTGCTCTGGACTGATGAGTCAAAATTTGAATTTCGTTGAAGGGCTGGAGAACGGTACAATAATGAGTGTCTGTAGGCAACAGTGAAGCATGGTGGAGGTTCCTTGAACGTTTGGGGCTGCATTTCTGCAAATGGAGTTGGAGATTTGGTCAGGATTAATGGTGTTCTCAATGCTGAGAAAATACAGGCAGATACTTCTCCATCATGCAATATCATCAGGGAGGCGTATAATTGACCCCAAATGTATTCTGCAGCAGGACAACGACCCCAAACATACAGCCAAAGTCATTAAGAAGTATCTTCAGCGTAAAGAAGAACAAGAAGTCCTGGAAGTGATGGTATGGCCCCCACAGAGCCCTGATCTCAACATCATCGAGTGTGTCTGGGATTACATGAAGAGACAGAAGGATGTGAGGAAGCCTACATCCAAAGAATATCTGTGGTTAGTTCTCCAAGATGTTTGGAACAACCTACCTGCCGAGTTCCTTCAAAAACTGTGTGCAAGTGTACCTAGAGGAATTGATGCTGTTTTGAAGGCAAAGGGTGGTCACACCAAATATTGATTTGATTTAGATTTCTCTTTTGTTCATTCACTGCATTTTGTTGATTGATGAAAATAAATGATTAACACTTCCATTTTTGAAAGCATTCTTTGTTACTTTTGCACAGTACTGTATATTGGAATGTTTTGAAATAAAAAGACAAGCTTAGGAAGGATATTCATCTTAACAATGTTAATTCTTCCAGCTAAAGTGAGATGAAGGGTTGACCATCTATGCAAGTCTTGCTTAATTTTTTCCATACAGACAGCGAAATTTTGTTGATAGAAAGCTTTATGTCTACTTGTAATGTTTACCCCTAGGTATTTAAACTGATCTGCAATGATAAAAGGGAAGGTGTCTAATCTAATATTGTGTGCTTGAGAATTCACTGGGAAGAGCATATTTTTATTCAAATTGATTCTGAGACCTGAAATCATTTGAAATTCTGTTAATGCTGTTAGGACTGCAGGCACAGAATTCTGTGGATCTGAAATATGCAGTACCATATCATCTGCATATAGAGAAACTTTGTGTTTCAGTCCTTCTCTGATAATCCCCTTTATCTCAATAGCATTTCGACAATGAATTGCCAGTGCCTCAATGGCGATTACAAAAAGCAGTAGTGACAAGGGACATCCTTGTCTGGTACCACGCTCTAGTTTAAAGTACTCTGAATTAATGTTCTTGTTCTAAACTGGTAATTTCACTGATTAGCTCTGATACCTTCTTGGTTTCCGATTTATTTTTGTGGGACAGATATGAAATAATCTGCCCTCTTAAGAAAGCCTTCAGAGTTTCCAAGAAGGTTCCTGCAGAGATCACTGAGGATGTATTTGTCTCTAAAAAAATCAATTTGCTTGGATATAAACTCCGTACAGTTCACTTCTGCTAATAACAGTGGGTTAAGGCACCATCTGCGAGATGAATATATGGATCATAGTGATTTAAGCTGCATGAACAAAGGGGCTTTGTCAGAGATAACAATAACATCATCCTTACAAGATTTAATTGTGGGCAAAAAATTGTTATCTATGAAGAAATAATCAACTCTTGAGTAACAGTGATGCACAGGTGAGTAGAAGGAATATGCTCTTGTGTTTGGGTTTAGGAATCTCCAGGGGTCTGATAAGTTATGGTCAGTACAAACTGTGTAATTTTTTTTGCAGTGTTAGATGTCATCGCCCCTATGGCAGGAGACATATCTAGCTCTGGATTTAAAACACAAGTCACCATCCATTATAATTTTATGAGTGTTCACATTGGGAATGGATGAAGTCCCTATCATCCATATTTGGTGCGTAGATATTTATCAAAATTACTTTAAAGTTAAATAAATTACCCATGACAATCACATATCATCCTTCAGGATCAGGTACTATATCTGATGCTACAAATGAGATTGTTCTGTGTATAAGAATTCCCACACCTCTAGTTTTCTTTGTAAATCTGGAATGGAATATTTGACCAGTCCAGTCTCTGTGTAGCCATACCTAATCCTTGTTTACTAAGTGGGTCTCCTGTAAAAGAACTACTTTAGCGTTTAGACCTGTTAGATGGAAGAATCTTTCTCTTTAATTCGTGATTGAGACCTTTAATATTCCAGCTCACAAAGTTAACTGTGGTGATCTTTTGTTGACATTCTGTAGTCTTAATTTTAGACCTTAATTTTCAAATTTTTCCAGCAGTTATTTCCATTAACCTATTGTTACGTTGGCTCTTGCAATAATAAGGATTAATAGGAGAGATAAGAAATAGCTTCCTCTCTGTTTCCTCCTCCGCCCCCCCATTTTGCCTCCCCAAGTGAGGTTAAACCACACTTCACAAAGTCCCAGTCCTCTGACATACCTAGAGACAGAGCATGTCCAGAACAAAACAAGCCCCCCAGCAGTGGCGCATGATGATTAAAATAAAGATATATATTGACAGCACAGTCCAAATACTATAAACATAAAATGTAATCTTAAAAAGTTTGAGAGAGTAAATCCAGGGAATGATGTTAAACAGTAGACCTGGATAAGCAGATAATATTTGATAGTAAGCCTCTAATACAATAAACCAAGGGTATGATGTTAAACAGTCCACTATGAAGGGAAAAAAAGAATTTGACATACATACATACACTCATATAATTGTAATTAAAACATAAAAATAGCAGATAATGAAATAGAATGTATAATTATGGAATTAGTTTCATTGTGAATGGGTCCTACAGCAGGTAAGATCTTCTTTGCCATGCCAGGACAGAATGCAATTCACAATCGTCTTTTAAAAAGTATCGGGATCAGTTTTCTTAACACTTTTTTCTTCTTCTTTCATTGAAGTAAAAATGTAGAACTTGCCTTGAGTGTCCACTTTCAATTTGGCAGGATACAAGAGGGAGTCTCTCTGAATTGCCCTTCCCAAGATTTCTTCTATTTTTTTTTTGTTTTGTACAATGTGTTTTTTGGTTTTTCTTTCTTGTCTTCTTAGAGAGTTGCCGGTTCGAATCCTGTAAACGGCAGAAGTGACTCTACTCGGTTGGGCCCTTGAGCAAGGCCCTTAACGTGTAATTTGCTTTATTGCTGTATGAATGTCCTCCAACGTACATAGAAAACTTGGTGTTGGTGGCAGGACTGGCACTCCAGACACTGTAAAAAAACAACACTGTGTTGTGCTGAGGTGTCACCTGCTGCATTTGGGTCCCAATCCAGGTGGTTCATCATATGGTGGGTGCGGCAACGTGCTATCAGCGCATGCTCCCAACCTCTCTCTATCTTTTGCTAGAGAATCAAGGCTGGGGTTGGTGTCTGTCAAAAAACAGGGCCTGTTAAAGCCCATTGAAGCAATCCATGTGTGATTTTTTTTTTTCGGGGGGGGGGGGGGGGGGGGACTATACAAGACATAAGCTGTTGTTGTTTTTCTAACAGTTGGTTGACTCACAAGTCTTCATACCAAATCACACTTTTTTGTCACTTTTTTGTTAAAAAGCAGGTCACAATGCATGTGTATGCCATTTGGTTTGCAAATGTGGTTTTTAATCATATATGAAAAATGTGGATTCTTTGAAAAGAGTGGTACTTTCCTGATATAATATTGTCCAAGTAAATATTGGCTTTTTCCACACTTGTAATTTTTGTCACAGAACACTGCAGTTTACAGCACAGTTGAAGAGTAAAATTTCAGTCATAGCTGAGAGTCCTATGAAAGGTGAAATTCACTTTTGGTTTATGGCAAGACTGCTAACTGCAGACACGGACGTGAGAAATCTATATAATATTAGGCGATTTTAGTCTGTCTGGCAACTGCAGTTAAGTGAACCTTGATTCTTAGTGAAAACAATATCACTAAAATTCAAGGAAAAGAGCTTTATAATTGACATATTTAAGCAATGAATGATCTTAAATATAAATAAAGATTCACAAAAGGGAACTGCAGACCGTGCATCAAGTGTAAGAAAATGAATTGTATGAACAGCCAGAGGCAAAATTACAAAGAGAAGCTACAGCAAAGCACACAAAAACAACAACAACAAATGTAACCAATGAAGAAGTGTGCAGTAGATGTGTCACTGTATAGATCTCAACTACACCACCTAGTGAGGTTATAGGCACTAAGACCCCTGCGGCAAAAGAAATTTTCTTCACTCTGTTATTATCCTTTGGGTTCGAATTTTGGGACCCAAAGACAGGCACAAACAATAACGCTGCAACAGGCTGATCAAAAGATTACTTAAAACATTAAAATAATTTAAAACCATTAAGTAAAAGTTCCTTTTTTCTGCTTTTGTTTTTAAGCTGTGTAGTTCCCAAAAACAGTCAATCACCCCTGTAGTCTTTAGTCTGATTTTACAGGCACCAGAGATTCTAAAAGACCACTCTGATGCTTCCTGCCACCGACTTGAAAATCGTCCTTCTCTCAAGGATAAAGCTACAACATACGTAGAAGGAAGGAGGCATCTAAACAGCTGAACCAGAGCCACCAGTACCTGATGGACCGAGGTGCCGATTTGCCACTATGCGTGACTCAGCCCCCAAGATTTTAATAATACTTAACTTTTACACTGGTGGCTTTTTGCTTATACATGGAAAGTCACACCAGTTGTCAGCTCGCGGACCACTTGGTAACAACCTCTGCAAATGAAATTTTCTTTGCTGGCTCCCCTGTAGCCACTGCCACCTCTTTTATGACTTCCTGCACCCATTCCTTTTCCTGTTTTTTCATGTCCTTCTTTGAACCAAATCTAGCAACCTTCTGTCTTTTTTCTCTGCCTCAAAGAGCCCCCCTTTTTTCTTTCTCGTATATGAAGTATAGGAAAAGTTTTGTAATCGTCCAAAAATTGGATGTCAAGATTTTGATGAATCTTGATGTTTTAGACCTCCCTGAGTCTGAAAATGCCATTTTCAGAATTATGTCTGTGTGCGTGTGTGTATATAAACATGATAACTTGAGTACGCTTTCACTTACAGTTAGGTCCATAAATATTTGGACAGAAACAACTTTTTTCTAATTTTGGTTCTATACATTACCACAATGAATTTTAAATGACACAACTCAGATGCAGTTGAAGTGCAGACTTTCAGCTTTAATTCAGTGGGGTGAACAAAACGATTGCATAAAAATGTGAGGCAGCTAAAGCGTTTTTTAACACAATCCCTTCATTTCAGGGGCTTCATTTCATTTAAAATTCATTGTGGTAATGTACAGAACCAAAATTAGAAAAAAGTTGTCTCTGTCCAAATATTTATGGACCCAACTGTACGTCAACCAAATTTTGCATACAAGTATTAGGTACAAAACATACGTAGATTTCTATCAACTTTTGGGCTTTTTCCGCTAACCAGAAGTGGCGAAGTGGTACTTTAAGTTTTATTCATATAGAGTCCGATTTATTCAACTTTACCTTTATAAAAATTGTTCAATATATTATTAATTTGATTTGATTTGTTGTTGATGGTTCTTTAATTGACATAATACAAAAATATAATCATTGTCTTACGGTTTACTCCTCAACTATCCATCCCCAAATCTGAGTATACAAGAAAGTCTAGGGGGAAACCACTCCCGATTTTTTTCTTTGTTAGCTGCACCTGCTTCAATCCAATTCCTACCCAATTAGTTGCAATTTCAAAACAGGTGAAAATACCTAAACAATTAAATACAACAATTACAAACAAGTGAAATCAATTAACCAAGTGCTTAATCAAAGAAGAAAAAAACAAACACCACAAAGTGCAAATCTACCTAATCAAACAATAAAATGTACTTTAAAAACAAGGACGGATCCTCTGTGCATTCTAATGCCATCACAGATGTAAAAAGTGAAACAGCTGTGTGTAAATTATGTGCAAATGATGATTACTTTGTGATACCCAAAACTGATTTATCACCTTCCCATACAGATTTACCTTTCAGAATTTGACAGGTGCCTTTAAAAACTGCATCTCCTATGAGTATTAACAAGTCTCTAAGGACAAACATTAGATAAGGTGCACGTTTTTTTAATTACGCACATCCATGTTTGGACATAAGTAACCTCATGTAGCTTTGTCATAAGTCAGACGGGCATTTGACATGAAAGTTAAAATTGCAGACACTTCTTGGCAAGGAACATTAAGTCCATACTGTGACAAGGTGTTTACTCGAAATGTCTAGTTTCAGTGCAAATTCAATTTCATGCGAATCATTCCACTCATCACTCTTATTTTTTTTGTTTTCAATTTGGGTGATTGTGAATATATGCAACAACAAACCAAATTTCTTATCACAGTTTACCAGCATTTTTTTGTTTCATGGTTTATTAAGAATGATATTGTAGAACAGATGATGCAAAAAATAACAATTACTATAATGAACACATAAAATGGAGCAGACATTATTCATTCATCTATTATTGAGTCTATGGAATCGAGTTCAGGGGACAACAGTATTAGTTGCCAGGCATGAAAACACCCCTGTATAGGGTGCCAGTCATGCATATAACCGTACCACTAATAAAGGGTTATTTTAAAGTCACTGATTAACCTGCAATGCACATCTACGGAATATGGAAAGAAAGCCAGAGTGGAAAACACAAGCAGAGCCAAACTCCACACATACACCAAATTTAAGACTTTGGAGCTCTGAGTAGTGACTCCACTCCTACTGCTTTACTACTCTGCTCCTCAAAATAAAACCTTTAAAGGGTGAAAAGCTCATCAGTTCGGGAGAGATTCAGAGTAGAGTAGGGGTCTCCAACTCCAGTCCTAGAGCATTACTGTGGCTGCAGGTAGTGATGGGCGGAGTGAAGCCTCATGAAGCATCAAAACATTTGAAGCAATTGTGTCAGAAGTTGTACCAAAGCCTCGAAGCATTTGACACTCACCTCTCTAGTGACACCTCCTGGCCATTTTCATTAACGTTACACAAACTCTTTTTACACAACTTTACACAAACTCTTTACTTTTGCACTGTATCATTATAACCACTCCTGTTATTAGTATTATAATTAACCCTCATCTTTTCTTGAGATTACATTTAATAGCCTTAAATGTTTTCTTTGGTCTGACTTAATTAAAACGGAGTAGACGGAAAATAAAGGTTTATCTCTGTACTTTGCCATGTTATAGGTAAGCACATTTGAGAAAGAAAAGGTGAAATCCTTAAATCACGGATGTTATTATTCGATCAAGTATTGAAATATTTAATTTATTAATACTTTACAATATTTTGTGGAGCACAAAAGTAACGAGCTTGCCACGAAGAAAAGATGCCGTCAGTGGCTCAACTAACTAAGGTGGTTGCTTTTCAAATTCTGAGCGTAGTGCTAGCCCAAGCACATCAGAGAGGCTGAGAGACACGGCGCAGATCAGTCACCGGCACATTGACACACATGGGACACTCCAAGGTGAGCATTGCATGTATCAAGTGAGCATTGCTTGTATCAATGTCGGCATTAAAGATCCTCTTGAGTGCTGAGGCAACAAAAAGCAGCGGGATAAAAACATCTGGACTTGCTGTCGAAAAAGCATTTACTTTTCGTATTGACATTACACACTTCAGTTGATATAGTTAAGTGACAGCCTGAAACTACAGTTCAGGTAGTTGCTGAGAATTCATTATTGTTCTTGTGGATTGCTGTGATTTCCTTTGTCTGATACATAGTGTCAAAGATACTGTATATTGTCATATATCAACTTTATATATATTGTCACAAAACGAGTCTGAGACAGAAAAAGGTTTGGGGCAGCCACCCATATAATCTCAAAATCCTCGGCTGCAAAGTCATTGAAAGCCAATGAATAGCACTGATGTGCATACAATTGAGTCCAGGATAAGACTGAGGAATTAGGAAAGAGGGCAGGGTTTTAAAGGGGAAGACAGGAAGTGAGGTCATAAGGATCAGGGATGTGTTCGTTCTCCATTGGACCGAGCCCGGACATGACGTCAGAGGGGCCGGAGCCAGTCAGGTCTCCTTCCATTGGCTCGGTCCCGGAAATGATGTCACGAGAGCCAGGTGGAATCCCCCGGGAACGGTCTGCAGGCAAGAGAGAAAAAGAGTCAGTGCACTCTGCCACCTCCCGGCATGTATCAGAACTGCCGTCCCTCAAGCCCTTTAGCTGCCTCCCATGCGCACGTGTGTGACAATATAAAAAGATTAGGTAAATCATGCAACCTTTTTATGAAACGCTTAATTTTGTTCAAAACCGTACATCATATAGTATACATCCATAAATATAATTTTTTCGTCTTCATTAGGAGAATACAACAATGATACTCTTGTGTCAATTAAACCAATTTAACGTGTATATGTCAAACAACATATTTCTACATCCGCCTCAGTAAGAACAGTAGTAGAAGTTCAGTTGTGTGGCACTCGTTAATTATCCCGATTAGGTGGCTCAATGGTATTGCAACTGTCTCTCAGTAAAAACACCAGGGGTTCGCGTCGTTGATCCTCCTCTTGTGAAAGGGTTTTTTTTTCAATTCCTCCATTTAACAAAATTTTCGAACTTGGATGGATAGCAAGCGAATCAAGCTATCGAGGGAAGGTTGGGTCGCTGTAGTCGGGCAGGGGGCACACGTCTCTAATTATATTGTGTATGCAAAGAGTTTCACTGTACAACGTAATAAGCTTCATATTTGTGTGTTTGGAGGCCCTGGTGTCATACTGAATTTGTATTGTAGAAAAACAAACTACTGTCCAGCATGTCTAAATGTGTCTTTTCGTTTCTGATCGCTATACGGCACTTCCAACTTGGGACAATTCGCTATAAACAATTTCAGTCAATCAACGCCTTCTAAACATGCAGAATGACAGTGGGAACCCTTATTGTAGCGGCGCAGCATCTTCGTTTCAGTCAGTCATTGTCCTGTTAGACTATTTACTGTTAAGTGCTGCTTGAGCTACTGTTTATAGTACAACAGGTGGCCTACCTAGTTCTTAAATCGATATTGAAATGCACACACAAGTCTCCTAAATTATTTATTGAAATGCCTATTTTTACAGTGTCCATTTTAGGAAGTCATAGTTTTTACTTGTTCCCGTTATTAAGAATTATAATTTTTCAGTGTCACATATTATTCGTTACTACTTGCGAGTCCCACATCATTGAGATTCTGTTTTATATTCTGTATAAGCAAATGTTTTAAAAGGAGCGTTAATTGAACCAACTATAGCAGACTTGTCATCTTCTTAAAATGACTATTGGTTTGATATTGACAATTAATCATAAGGTCAAAAATCAAGGAGGATATGAGTTTGCATGGACCGTGCTGTTTCTTTTTTTTCGTGACATCGTGTCAGTAGAGAGTGCGTGACGTTTAACAACGCATTCTGTCCTAAATGACAGCGCACACGCTTTTTGATAAAAGGCCAATGTGTCTCAGTTTGCTCATTAATATATTTTGACAGTGTATTTTAGTGAGAATGATTATAAACATATTACCCATGTTAATTCCCCATGTAGATATGTAACGTTTGGTGAGAATAAATAAAAAGTTACAACACATATAATATTTATGTTGCATTGTTTATGATTAACAAAATTCATCATTTATCTGAAATGTTCTACTTATACAGTCAATTTATTCCACTTGTGAAGGTGTACACTGTCAGTATTCTTCATTGCATTTGCCCCCAGTGTAACATGTGCCAGTGCAACTGAGGGGAGGCAGATGAGCTCACGTAATGGGTGACAAGGCACATCCTCGCCCTGATGCCCCTTGTCATGAATATTCACATCTTGTGCTTTTTCTCATTCCTGCCAGTTTACTATTATTATTGGACACATATATACAGTAGAGGAAATATGCGTCTTATTTTATGTCTATGAAAGGAAGGACGGTAAAGCCTTGAATGAAACTGAGTGTTGATGCTTTGGGTAACAAGACAGGTTAAGGAGCAGGGAACGTTAAATGTAACAGTGACTGTGGGGGATTGTGTAACTGGAAGATGGTTTAAGAATACAGAAACGACAAAAGCTTAGTCTTTCAATAATTCTATTTACATCAATGATTTACTCTGTTGTGCTGCAGTTCGGAAGATTACTTATTTAGCACCCAGACAACCCCCCCCCCCCCCACCCCCCCCCACCCAGCGCAGTCTTTGATAAGATGCATTCAGAAGGAAAGGAGGTTGCTGACGAAGTCAGGTGCTTTTTTGAAAGTTTGGCTCCAGATGTGCTTATCCAGCTGCTCCTTCTTGTCAGTACTTGAGTGATCTTTATGCTCACATCTGGATGAATTCGCAAAGTTTCTTTACAACTTTTTTGTCTCATTAACGCAGAAATCCAGAGGCTTTCCTTAAATTGCAGAAGACACTGTTGATGGCGCTGAAAGACAGTTGTGATTAGTTATGCAGCACATGCTTTTACTCACATTGCTTTTTGGAAATCAATAATACAAATCAGCTACTGATCTGGGAATCACTGAATAGTAAAAATGTTTAATGAGGAATGTCTTGCGCATATACTGGTGTAATGACCACGTCGGCTTTAGTGAAGCGTTTCTTAGCCTTTCTGATATGATCGACATGGGGTAGAATAGATTCTGGATTGTTATAATACGTGCTACCTTACGCAAAATATGCTCATCAATTTGTTACAGATTCTAGGTGGACACGATTCCACACCAAGGAATAAGGTGCCTCATGTAAATCGTTCATAATGTCTCCAAAATATATTTGTTAACTTACAGACAAGTACTACATAATTGTTTTATACAAAATCTTTATTTCAACATATGCGAGCCCCAATAAGGATTTGAACTCGTGTTAGCGCACCTTATTGCTGTAGCAGGGACAACTGCTTTTACACTTTGAGCCAAAGCAGTTCAGCAGACGAAAGAGTGACCAAATCAACTGCTGACTGCACATATCAATGACGTCATTACGCTAGCGTGACTCAAAATCATGTGATGGCCGCATTCGAAACGGGCTTCGAAGCGGTGCTTCGAGTTCCAGTGCTTCGAAGTGGTGCTTCGAGCTCCAGTGCTTCGAAAGCTCGACACAGTGTCGAAACCTCAGTATGGAGCGGCCCATCACTAGCTGCTTGTTTTTAAGTTTTTAACTCTTTTTCCATAATTTTAATTGACTTCCAAATTAAGACCCAGACACCTTATTTTTTTCCTTAATTATCAGGCAAACAATAATAAGATAGAAAACAAGCCAACACAAGACGAGCAACGTGTGTCCATCAGGTAAGGTAAAGAAAGGTGAAGGTCTCAGTAATGTTGATCTGCTCAGGTCCACAAAAAGTTTGATGTTGTTCTTAGAAAAGTGACCAACAATTTTAGAAATGTACACTGTGCTGGAATGAGAGCACCAACAAGCCATGGAAATAAATAATGGGTTTAATTAACAACAAGAATTAACTTCTCATAAAGAAACTGGCTATAGTGAAATTGTTTGAAGTTCGAGGCCCCAGCTTAGCTGGCCATTCTTTGGCTCACTTCACATCACATTTGTGTTGGGCTGCCAAGTAAGGAAAAAGTGAAGCAACATAGATGACTGAGCCATAAAAAAGCAACAGTGAAAGGAAAAGAAGTCAATTACATCAAAAACTAGTCACTAATTATGAAAAGGGCTAAAATGAAAACGTGCAGCCACAGTAGCTACTCCAGGACTGGAGTTGGAGACCCCTGGAGTCAAGTGACTACTCCTCAACTGAATTTGAAATCTGGCAGAAAGAAAATTTCTAACATTTGACACAGGCTGTTAATTTTTCAAAGAAGCTAGTGGTGACTTTCAGAAATGTACCACTAGTGTCTTTCAAACAGAGGTTGTTGGATGCTATGCAGAAGGGGGTTCACATCCTCTGTTCTGTGTAACCCATTTAATTATGTGGTACTTCTGAATTAAATTTAAATGCTAGACCAATAGACCACAATTTATTGTGGAACAGGCCAGCTAGTAAACAATATTATGTTAATAGAGTACTGACGATTGTACCTTGGCTTTTATGAGCTTGTGTCATGAATGTAAAAGGGTGTTATAGGTAAACAGAAGAAAGTAAGAAACATTTCAAACCTATACTACAATCCAGAATTGCTTCTGGGATGAATTTAAATGAAGTAAAAAAATCAATAGATAATGGCAGAGACTCACCACCTGTGCTTTAAAATATACAAACACTTCATTTTGAGTAAGTCATTTTTGCAAAGAAAGACCCCATAAAATGTTTAAAAAACAATTTTTTTTACTTAATTAGCTGGTCATCTATCAATCTCAAGCCTGCATAATCCAATTCATGGTCACAGATGGCAAGAATCTGTCCGAGCTGCATTGGACTGGAGGAAGAAAACAACCCTGGATTGTCCAGTGAAGGGCTAAGGAACATACACAACCACTCACACTGGGGACAGTTTAGTGTCACCAATGAACTTAACCTGCAGATTTTTGGGGATATAGAGGAAAACCAAAGTGCATGGTAGAAAACACACACAGAAAGCTCTATACAGATGATTGGGCGTGGGATTCAGACACACAAAAATGGGTCTTGGATCTGTGAAGCAACACAGCTAAACTCAGCACCTTATGTGAATTACATCATTTCATTATGTCATCAGAAAAATCTGCCACAAGCAAACTAAAATGAACACCAAAGAAAATTTATCACACTTGGAAAGCCAGGATATTAATGGTCATTTACAATGGCACAATGGATTGTAGATAAATGGACCAAGTATTAGAGTCAGAGGGTTTGCCTTTCCCCTTGTGTGTGGAATTTGCTAATTCTATCAGTGTATATAAGGGTTTAATCCTAATAAGTCCAATTTCTTTTGACTACTAAAAGGCTTGCTGTTATGAGCACATGCAGGTACTCCAGAGATATTGGGAGAGCAAAGGGACTGGGAGACGATAAGAGCACAGGACCCCAAACATATTCAAACAACTGTAAATAATACAGAGCACCATGTTAAAATTAAGAAATGAAAAGAAAGTGTCTCAAAAAAGAAGTCAAAGTCACACACCTGAAGCAAACCTCTCTACTTGTTCCATAAATTACACTACAGATAATCCACAAAGATCTGTTTCTTTATCCATCTAAGGATAACTACGTGTATTGCTAAATTTATTTATAGTAGTTGTTATGTCATTGTGCCCTGCAGTGGGCTGGCGCCCTGCCCAGGGTTTGTTTCCTGCCTTGCCCCCTGTGTTGGCTGGGATTGGCTCCAGCAGACCCCCATGACCCTGTAGTTAGGATATGAGTGGATGGATGTTATGTCATTGACATGACAGGGTGGCTCACATGATGACCAGACCTACTCACATAAATGCAAAGCAACATAGCGAAAAACAATATTAACATGGTTAGAAAACGCCACACAGAACAAAATAAACAACAATGATGCAATTTCTGTAAAGACCAATGATTTTATGGGTTATAATGGTCATTTGCTCTGTCAGCCTTTATTTATTGCCTTTTTCTCACCACGATGATAGCAAAAATACTGTGCAAAACTGTCCAAATAATTCTTAAGAGGGCAAGATAATTTATTGCAACCATCTTTTTATGCAGATAGAGAGTTTGTAAGTAATCAGCAAAAGTTGGGACACCTGTAGGAATTATTTGCATTAACTTTCAAAGCTTAATTAATTTCCATTGAACAACTATAAGTTGTTAACCCATTACATACCTTTTTGTATACCTGAAAATGATATTTTGCAGTATTTGGTAATAAAACCCTCTTTTTCTGTAAACCTCTAGTGGTTTAGTGTTTACCTTTGTATCATTTTAAGTTATTCTCTGGACATGTGACATTTTCATGTAACACTCATTTTTCTTCAAAACCACACGTCATATAGTATACATCAGTGGTTCTCAAACTGTGGGGCGGGCCCACCTAGGGGGGCACAAAGTAACAAAAAGGGGGGCGCGAAGATATGAAAACAAGAATCGAAAATATGATAAATACATCTATTGAAACCAAAACAAATTAACTTAAACTACATTCTGATACTAGAAAAATAAATATAGAGTTAGATAAATGTCAATAAAAGTTAAGTAGGTATAATAAAATATGCATCTATGATAAATCATTAATTAAAAAAGAATAAATTGGTATTAGTGGGTTCCTTTCAAAAAAACGTTAGGGGGCGCGATTAAAACTGTTATGAAAACTCGGGTCGCAAATACTTAAAGGTTGAGTATACATCTATATATCATTTTTTTCGACTTAATGAGGAGAATACAACAATGATACTCTCATGTCAAGAAAACTAATTTAATGCACACACTTCAAACAAAGTACTTATATACATTCTCTTCACTAAGAACAGTAGTAGTTCTCTTGTGTGTTAGCAGTTGACAGATAAAGCCTACTGTATGTAATGGCACACGCTTTCAAATAGTAAAAGTGAATAAACATTTAATTACTGACAAAATCATGATTGGTGATCACACAAGAGAAGTCGTATTCCTTCCATATATTAAGTTAGATACTGGCGATACTTCAGCAAGTAGATTACCATTCATCTTGTATGGACAATAATTTCCAATAGTTTTAGGATTTGCAATATTTGCTATAACTATAAATAAATTTCAGGGTCAGCTATCAAGGGAGGAGTTGGTCTACCATAGACAGCCAGGGGGGCACACCTCTCTAGTATTCAATAAAATGTGGAAAAATGCGGTGTTCTGAAACTTGTGACCAGTGATGTATATAAGAGAGCACTTCCCAGCAGCATGCATTCAAGTATTGGACATCTTATTAAAAACTTTTAACCTCTTTTTATTAGTCTTAGTGGAATCTAAAAGCTGCTTTCATTAACATTTCAGCATTGCAATCTTTGCAGTTATTTTGACTATGATCTTCTGTTTTGTTTCTTAAGTTCTGGGACATGGTTATGATGGCTATCTTTTTTTTTTTCCTTCTGCTTTACCTTGCCACCTGGCTATGTTTTAGTCTGCTTCTACAAAAATTAATTTATTTCCTGGCTCCTCTGAGATTACTTCCAACCTTCAGCACCATTTATCACCTCATTGTTCAGGGCAGTAATTTCTAAAACAGAGTATTTTAATGTAAATATTTTCTTATGCTTTAATGGAGTTCAGCAGATGTGTGCTGATAATTTAATAATTATATATTTTTTGAAAATCTAAAATATTTAGAAGGCAGTTGGTTTGTATTCATGGAACTGACAGCCATAATTTAACTTATGTTGGACCATAATGCAGTTTAAAATCTGCCATCTTATGACAAACCTTGTTGGTATTGCAATTTTTTGTATCCTTTTTCTGGCTAAAGCTAAATGTTTTGTAGTAGTTGATACAACTTATGGGATATTATTATTTTCCTGTTACAGTTTCAGAATATTCATTCTTAAGCAGACAGTGGCACAGTGGTATCACTGCTGCCTCACTTTAAGGTGACCAGGGTTTGCCTCCCGGGTCCTCCCTGTGTGGCGTTTGCATGTTGTCCCCATGTCTTTGTGGGTTTCCTCCCACAGTCCAAAGACATGGCATACAGGTTAGGTGAATTGTCAAGACTAAATTGGCCCTAGTTTGTGTTTGTGTTTGCCCAGTGATGGACTGGCACCATGTCCAGAGTTTATTCCTACCTTGTGCCCATGTTAATTGGGTTAGGCTCTGACAATCCCTTTGAACCTGGTCTGGACTAAATGGGTTAGAACAGGGGTTCTCAATGTCGGTCCTGGGGGCCCACTGTGGCTTCAGGCGTTTGTTCCAACCAGATTCCTAATCAGTGACAACATCTGATAACACTGAGCTCAATTAATTAGTAGACATTTTTTTTTCTCTTCACTTATTCTTCATTAAGAAAGCACCGCAGCATGTTTTACATTTATAAGACATTTAGGAATATTTCTGCTTTTGCTTGAGATTTAAATGCTTAACAACCTTTTGTTGATTTCATTCTATTTTGCCCTTTCTCTGTGCAGTTTGCTCCCTTCATTGTATCCTAATAATGAGAACCAGCGGAGCAGACAGCCAGGCAAACAAAAAGGCTGCAACTACTTCAGCATTAGACCCACTAATTAGAAAATAATGAATTAATTAAACAATTAGAACACTCTGCAAAAAACAAAATGAAAATCAAGATGAAAATATTGTTAAAAAGAAAACAAAATACATTATTCCAATATAACTGTTTGGTACATTTTAATATACCAAACTTAGTTTTCTAATTTCTACTTTTTCCCAAAACACAGAATTTGACAAATAACAGTTCACTTAATTAGCCCAGGAGTCCAATTAAAAATAGAAGCTGGTTGGAACAAAAACCTGCAGCCACAGTGGGCCCCCAGGACCGAGACTGAGAACCTCTAGGTTAGAATATGACATGACATTCGTATGCAGATTTTCACACATTTTGTCTGTATTTGAGAATACAGTAATATAATTAATAAAATATTTAATATTAAATGGTATAAGCAATGCAAGGCACCTGTTTGTGATTCTTTGGCTTCACACACCTTTATTGATTTTGCATATTTTCCTTGTGTCAGCATGGAATTCCTTCAAATATTCAGGTTCCCATTTACATCCCAGAAACTTTATGTAAACCAGCATCTCTGAACAGGCCAGGTATGTGGGAGGGACTCAATTAGGCCTTTAGAGTCTTTAACTTGCTCCCAATGCTTTCATTTAGTGATGTGTGAAATGATTAGCACAAAATTTAATTCACAGCAAAACAGTTTCCAAAAAAATATCACCACTGATGACATGTATATCATTAGTACATCTCATTTGCAACATTGTTCTCCATGTGTGCAAAAGCATGGCACAGCTGATTCTGGTGCAGAGTGTTGGAATCGTGGCTATACACTTACCTGCAAGCACCACTAAAATCCACTGGCCTGTATATGTCACCACTGGTGAGCCTCCAGAAGGATCCTGGCTTGGATTAACTTAAAGACCTGAGGAAAATACGCACAGATGGTGTTACATCTGACCCCAAATGAGTGGGTTTAGTTGTGCAGGCCACGAAGTTGGAAGACAATGTGTGCAGCTGCATTGAGGAGTGCTGTTGGAGGGTGGCGGAACAAGCAGACAGCAATTCCAGCTGTGATGAAATGACCCTTCTGGAGCTATATTACCTGCTAACCACCCAAAACAACTTTATAAAGAAAAAGTCCAGAAACTTTGTTTTAGTGTGTTTCACATTTTACAATTGTGAAATCACAGCAAAAGTCATTTTAGGAGCAACTTCATGAAACTGTATGTGAAACAAAACTCTGCTATGTTGCTCATTACTACCTTCATGACAGGTTCTGGCGCTCAGCTGAAAAAATGAATAGACTGAAGGATATTTGGATTATATGTAGTACAGTTGTTTGGTAGAGCTAAGTGGACCTGGGCTTTGAGTCTGGTCTCAGTTTTAATGCAGTTTAATAATAATAATAATAATAATAATAATAATAATAATACATTTTATTTATATAGCACCTTTCCATGCTTCATGGAGTCTCAGAAAGAAACAGCACATATATATAACATTGGAAACAAATATTTTCTGTGTAGAACACTAAAACAGATAGATACAGGATATACAAAGCATTAAATACAATAAAAGACAATAAACCAGAGTAAAATACTAAATTCAATACTAAAAGAAAAGCCTGAACAA
This sequence comes from Erpetoichthys calabaricus, assembly GCF_900747795.2. Lineage (NCBI taxonomy): Eukaryota > Metazoa > Chordata > Cladistia > Polypteriformes > Polypteridae > Erpetoichthys > Erpetoichthys calabaricus. Next base: position 109,868,831 of record NC_041403.2, on the reverse strand, counting down.
ATGATATTTGTGATATAACACAAATGCTATACAGCTGAAGGCCCTGTCACCCATAGAGTACAGGTTAGTGTGGGACACAACAAGATTGCTAGAATCACAGGACCTTAGTGGGCAAATAGGAGCAGAGTGATGAAGAAGGTCACTCATGTAGTCTGGTGAAAGGCCATTTCAAGCTTTGTAGGTTAGTAATAGAATGTTATATTCAATCCAGTAAGACACAGGGAGCCAGTGAAGGCGAAGCAGGATGAGTGTTATGTGCTCAATGTTACTGGTCCATGTTAGGACTCATGCAGCAGAATTTTGAATTAACTGGAGCAGTGATATAAGAATACAAGCGGCAAATACCAGAAAGGAGATACAATAATCAATGTGCCATGTGATAAAAGCATATTTCTCAGAATTAGAAAAGGAGAAAATTGAGCGAACACGGGATATGTTATGGAGATGAAAGTAAGAAAGTTTCTTAATGTGGTTTATGTGGATGGAATAAAAAAGGGAGGAATTGTTTTATCCAAGGACTCCAAATTCATTCCACAACAATTCATTCACATGTAAGGTTACCTGGCAGTACTGGTATGAGTGAGTGAGATTGTGCCCTGCAATGCATGATCTTCGGTTCCAGGATTGTTTTCATCCTTGCCATCCACTGCTTTAAGGATTGTCTCCAGCATGTAGTAACCTTTCATAAAATAGACAGGAATACCTAAATAGTCCCGCTACTTCATGCCTCTTTCTTTTCACTGAAAATATATAACCAGGTCATTACAGTGTTGGGGGAGCCGGACGCTTTTTAACTTTCAGTGGAATTAGACTGCCTACTCTGTTTCAGATAGTTCAGTCTCTCTACAGAAATGTTTTTCTTTTATTTTTCCATTTCAACTACAAAAGAACAGATGGCTTTAAAGCCACCGGTATATTCCGACAGGAGGCAATCTTTACAAGTCAAACAGTTAAAATCCCACAGAAGGCAGGCAGGAGTGAAAGAAAAACAATCACTTTAAAATCAACAATAATAACTGCAATCTGCAAAATGCCAAAAATCAGCAAAAGCTGGCTATTTTCTCATGCCACTTATGTAATGGGTGAATGCTCTCACACAATAAACATGGATGTCATAGTAATAATACAAATTAAAATCAAAATGGAAGGTAATTTAATTTTAGAATCAGTGTTCTGTAGAATCAAAAAAGGAATTCACCATTAAGAGCAACTCTCTTTCTTATTATACTAGGTCTTTCTTGCTTTCTTTTTATAGTTTAGGTTCTCTTATGTGATAGGATTTTTGCAGCCCCTCATTAAAAACAAATAAATAAAAAGGTTTCTAGTACTATAACCTGTCTTTAAGCTTAGAGGATTCATCCTCTATTCTTTCCCTATGCTGTAGTTCATTTTTAAACTGCAAAACACCTGTTGGCATCTTTCTCATAACCATTTTCACTTGATGAGCTCATTAGTAAATTGATTGCCCAGGGGGAGCCAAGTCAGCATCTGATCCTCCAACAGTATGGCCCCAAAGCGCTCTGAATAATGAGAAGTAATAAAAGAAAGGAAAAGAAAGTAGTGTGAACAATGAGGGGCTAAAATGTCTAACGATAAATCAAAGGGAAAACCAATTAAGAAATAAACAGTGAAAACAAATAAAAAAACGAATCTCATTTAAAAAATAGTACTAAAAGAAGAGCAGAGGTATTTGGTTCCAATCTTGCAGTCATGTTGACTCTCAAAAACCACAATCAGAATCAATTTTTGAGTTTACATTTACATCTTATAAATTTTAAAATTATAAAACACTTTGGTTCATTTTCTAATAAAGACAGTGTGGCGCTACTTAAAGAGAATGTTTCCAGCAGCTGATAGAAGCGGCAACTTGTAAGTCAGGAAGACCTGCTTTAGGCTCCATGAACTTCTGATTAAGAAACTTATGAACAGCATAAAGGAAAACCAAAAGAATATCTGGATGAGATATTGAGAAAGCTTAGCAATTAGCTGATTAAACAAGCTTCAAGGACTAAATGTTATCAGTCAGTCATATTCTAGCCCACTTAGTCCTGAAATGGGTCAGGAGGGTGCAGGAGCCAGTCTGTGACGATGTGGGTTCTGCTCCAGGCTCCTGTCTCCAGTCTGGGAGCTCTTGAACCCGACACCATTAGTAATGTCACCAGATGAGCTGGACAGTGAGACACAACGAAGCAAGGGGATGGTGCAAAATAGTGCAAGAGTGCTTTTATTAAAAACAAACCAAAAACAAAGGTGTTCAAAATAAAGTGCAGTACTCTGTGGCAGGTGGCCGGGTGTGGTCATCAGCCGCCTGCCTATTTAAGGAGCCGCCTCCCTTCAATCAAGGCTGGAGTCGGGTGAGGAGGTGGACGAGGTTGGAGAGGAGGCGGCGAGGAGAGGCCTGGAGTGTGTGAGAAAAGAGAGAGTGAGAGACGGCTGGGGAAGAAGCCGAGACTGAGAGAGACGGCTATTGGTGAAGCCGAGACTTTGGGAGACTGTGGGGGTTTGGTGGCGGTGCACTTAGGAACTGTATATATTAGAGTTAATAAACGTGTGGTGATGGCTTTAAATGTGTCTGCCTGTCTGTGTCCGGGCCGCACTATTTCACAACTCAAATGTCCATAAATAAATAATCCATAAAAAGATAAAATTCCAAATGGTTAAAACAAAGGCTAAAACGAGATTAAAACCTGCAGTAGTCATTGGAGGTATACAAGCCAGACACAGCTCCTTCCCAGCCTCTTCAGCTCTCCTATGTTTGCTCAGCCAACGAGACTTCAGCTGCCATGGTCCTCTCTCTATCGACCCCCATCTTAGCTGCCTTCGCCGGCATCTGCAAGACTGCTTGGGGTCGGTTGTCCTCCCATTTTCCTTCTCGCACACATGGTCATCCCTCAGATCCCTAGGGCGGACTCCTCCTCGATTGTACCCATTCCTCCACATAGTCAGTGGTACACGATCTGTCCCTTTAGCACCGATCATACTCTCTATCCGGGACCCCCGACCACACTGACCTTCCTTTTACTCAGCTGGCTGGCTCGTCCATTCTCTTGCACTAACCCCAGTTCTGCTCTCTCACTCTCCAGTCTTTCGTCTTTTTCCGTTCTCTCCTTTTTCTTTTTCCTTTCCGCCTCACGCTTCTCCTATTTATTATGGGGATGTGGTTCAAGTGTGGCAATTAGCAGTTCCCAGCTTCAATCACGGATGTGCCCAGGAACCTCTTTGGCCACAAGTGCGGTGATTATTTATTTAAAAACTGGGTTTTTGATCCGAGCTGGGGATCCACTACACCACACAGTCCATCACAGGGTGAACACACACACACGCCAGACACACACTAGGGACAATTTAGAATCATCAACTCACCTAATTTGAAAGTCTTTGGGCTGTGGGAAAAATGTGGAGCACCCAGAGGAAACCCACACGGACGATTGACATTTCAACCTGGGTTTTTAATTCATTGACAGCAACATGCAAATTGAATGTTTTTTTTTACTTTGGTTATATTCTCGAATAAAAGCACAGGTGTTTATTTGATATTTGGACTAAAGTCTTCACACATTATACACCTCACATAATTATTAGTATAACATGGAAAAAGTTTCTGCTTTAGGTTTGTGTTCAACATTATTTGCATTTCTCCCATTTATTTCCTTTCATCCTACACTTACACAGCTCATTGTAGACATGGAACACACATGAAATGCATGTATTCCAAATAAGAATTTACTGTATTATTTACCCTATACAGCTCCAGGAACCTCACATGCAGATAAGGAGCCTTGGTTTGAGGTGGGAGAACATTTTGAGTTGTGGGGCAATGGTGGTTAATGGGATAGCAGGCTGCTTGCTGCTTGTGCTGATCAACACATTTACAAAACAAAACACGCTGATGAGGAGGTGCGAAGGAATTTAAGGTGGCCCGGTATTACGACTTTTTTTGTAGGCTTCAGGGATTCTAGTGTTAAGCTTCACAAAATTGGTAACACCTAACAGGGTTGGATGGTGTTAACTTAAATAGATTGTTGGACAGAGAAGAAGACTGCCTTCTGGGGCCACATATTTCCCTTGTACTCAGTGTTGACAGTGCCCATCTCATGGAACTCCCATTTGAACACCTGCAGGGATACATGGAAGTTGTAGTTCCAATGGGCAACCCGGTTGGGGTTTATGGGCACTGCTGAAGGGAGCTACTGGGTGGAGGTTCTCCTGTCATGTGGATAAGATATTGGGACAGCTTAGCTATTAGCTAAACAAACAAGTTTGATGAACTGAATTGTCTCTTCTTCTTTGTCAAATTTATTATGTTCTTATGACGACAACTCTTCATGGAGAGGAAAAGGAGAACGGATAAAAGGAGTAATTGTTTATTGCTACTGTGCCCTAATGAATGAGTCTTTTTGGAACAGAGCCAGTAGTAGTAGTAGAATAAGCAAGATTTAAATTAATAAATTAATTTATCAGATATTAGGCAGTAGTTCAACATCAATCTATTTGTTTTATATGTCATATCAAATGGAGAACTGTGAAAACTCTGGCTGGAGAAGAGAAAATCCACAAATAATCTTTACAACAGAGGATGTTTATTAACAAAATAGAAAACTACTGAAGAAATATCAAACAAGTGGCAAAAGAATCTGAATAAAAGGCAAATCACAGCAACAATTCCAAAATACAAAACCAGAAACTGAAAACTATAAACAGAAGCAAACATTCAGAACATCCTGCAAGACAAAGGAGCATAACATTTACAATACCATCAAACACCACAGCACATATAAAGTGGTGAGGCAGACCCCTAACAATGAGGTCAGGGTGGCCCTGCCTGTCGGAGGTCTGAGAAAAAAATAGGAATATTGTAGAATAAAAATATACACATATAAACTAAATAATGGCAAAATAAAGTAAAACTGATTTATAGTACATAACAGGACAAAGAATACATTACTTAAGAATATTTACATAAACAAACGTAACTAAAGCTTTAAAAAAGAACAAATTGACATAAAAAAAGAACTGAAACATAAGTCAAGGGAAGAACCCCGGCTTAAATATGTAATCACCCAAGCAAGCCTGACTCTAGGCAAATGGGAGGCCTCAGGCCTGTGTAAGCTCCAAAATGGTGAACAGGCTTTTAAAGTTCAAAAATACAAAGAGTGTCTCAGATATTTCCAAAAATGTCTCACAAAGGGAGAGAACCATAAAACTCTGGCTTGTACAGAGACAAATCCTACAAGAATCATTATAACCAATTTAATATCACCATAAATGAGATAAATACAGAGAAATGCTCAGAAGAGAAAAAAGGAGGTGCCTGAAAAGCAACCCTAAGGCAAATAAATCCCAATACACTATCCAAAAATTGAAATCCAAAAACATAAGCAAAAATAATAAAAAAAAAAAAAAAAACCTCATAGTACATTCCAAAAACTAAACTCACTTAATGAACTGCTTAGGGATTTGCTTCCCAGCCTGCCTTAAAATGCTGAGTGTGATCTTTTATGAAGCATTTTATAAGATATCTAGAAGGAAAAATGTGGACAAAATACGAACATTGTGTGAAATACTGGGAGGTGAGGAATACGGAAACCAAAACCAAAACACGAGACAAGAGTCCGAGTTTGAAAATAACAAAACCAGAGGTGTTTAGCCAGCAGATAAGATAGATAAAGGAAATAGAGAGGACTTGATTTTTGAATTTTTGAATTGGATATGATTTCACTGTGATCTTTTATACCATTGTGTTGTGATTGTTAGTTCACAGCTCACAAAAATGCTGGTGGAAATATTTCACAACAAAACTAAGTCCTAAAGTGAAAAAACTAATGTCATCAAAATCCTTGGGATAGAAAACTTTGAAATCTAATGTAAGTTTGTCCCAAAAGGGACAGGAAATGCTAGAAAAAATTAACTAAGATAAAATATCCAACAATTAACAGTGATGAAAGAGGTGTTCCACTCACAAAATGTAAAGGACATAAGAGAACAATGTCACACACATAGAAACTACATTAGACATATATAAATGAAAGACCAGTGCGTGTGTGTGTGTTTCGACTGTTTTACAATCTGTTTTAGAGCCAGGATGCTCAAGTTAACATAAGAAGGTACGCCAGTGATAAGTGGAGTGCATGACATTAGCGTGCAAGTACACCTTTCTGCAGCCAGCAGATCCACCTCTGTCCCTTTTGGCAGGCTGCAGAGAAGGCAGTCTCTGATTTTGAGAAGGTAGCACAAGTTGTGAGCGTGACTGAGAGTTTGATTGCACATTATTATACATCTAACCCTGCCCAAAACCTCTAGCAGCACTCATTTCTGCTGTTGATTCTGGCAAAACATGTGAGGCCTTCAAAAAGACCATCAAAAGCAGGCCAAAATTCTGTTGATCTTTACTATGATTACTCTGGCACCACAAAATAACAAAGGGGTGAGGCCTTCAAAATAGCCAACAAAGCAAAACTCACCCCAAGGCAAACCTCACCCCAGGACAATGGAAGGCTTTAGACCTGGCTAGACTTCAGACTGGAGGCCACTCTTTTAAATTTAAAACAACAGCGAAAAAAAAAACCTTTAAATATGTCATACCAAATAGAGAACTGTGAGTACTCTGCCCTGAGAAGAGAAAAGTCTACAAATAATCTTCACAAAAGAGGATGTTTATTAACAAAATAGAAATGTAAGGGACATAAGAGAACAATGTCACACACATAGAAACCACATTAGGCATATATAAAGGAAAGACCTGTGCGTGTGCGTACGTGTATGGAGCAGTCTGCTCTACTTGTGCTCAACCACAGCCACAGAAGTTGGTGTGAATTCTACGGAAGATGAAGTTTATACAAGTATGACTTGCACTTGGTGAGATGACGCATGCTTGCACTTTTACATTTTTTCGGCTGCTGCATGCACCCCTCTTCTCAATCAGCCCAAGAAAGCAAATTCAGTTTTCTGCTACGTGCAGGTTGTACGTTCACACAACGAGCTGCCATATGTTTGCCTGTCCCACTCAATTTATGCTACAGCTGCACTCCACTACACGTCCGTCCTGGACAAGATAGGCCCTGTCCCGGCCCACTTAGGTGATGCCTCTGCAAATTCACCAATATAGTAAAACTGATAGGGAGTCTAGTAATAAATAAATAGATGAAAATGAACAGAAAAACAATCATAATAAGAATATGGCAAATAATTTACTAATAACAAACAAACAACAATAAAACAAAATAAACATAACATCCATAGCTAGGTGCACTTGGAATGACTGTGAAGATGATCGGGAGTTAACTCTAATGGCAATGCGCATTTGCAAATTGTTCTAGACTCAGTCATTATAACTAAAGGGTATCATAAAGCAGGTGATTGTAATTTAGGGAATCCAGTATCAAAAATATGTTGGATTATGTTCATTTGGAATACACAAGTGTTAGATAAACTAGGGAAAGCTCAGTATTGGAAACAAACTGGGTATGTCACTTTATACCTGTCTGCCAGTCTGGAAGGCCTTTTCAGTATTTTATTAATTGATCAAATTGTTCTGTCTATCATAAATTTTTTACAGAGGCACAAAAAGAGTTATTTTAAAAAAAATCAAAGCAAAGATGTTTCAGTGTTAAGCAAAGGAATTGTCAGATGTGGATCACTCCTATTGGAGAGCGATCATAAATGTTAGACTGATTAAGAAACAGAAATGTAATTTCATGCTATTATTACTGTTACTAATGATATTATTATTATTAATAATAATAATAATAATAATAGTGATAGCAGAAGCACCTGGAAAACAGGAGTGGTTTTAAGAAAAACTAAAATTAGCAAACAAAATTGAGCTACAGAACTAAAATACAAAAGCAGAATTGTGATGAAAAGATTGAGTTGTGTTGTCCTTTACATAGTGCTCTGGAGGTTCCAGTAGATAGTGCTGTTTAGAAAAAATGTTACTTTTGCAGATTTATAACATTGTTTTTGAGTGGGGTCTTGAGAAACAACAGAGCTGCGTTTTAAATGAATAAAGAGAGAACTGCTGATTGCTTACTGGTCTCCTGTTTTACTGAACAGAACCCATCTTACAAATAACAAATTTGTGGCAAATGTGGTCTTTAAATGAACATCTTTATGTCATGACGTTGAGAGTCCTGAAGCACAATAGTCCCAGTAATTACTTAAAATAGCCACTAGTTAGGGGTTAACTGTCAACCCAAGCAAGTAACACAAAAGGGCAACAAAGAATCTTTGTAAATAAAAGATTTATTTAAAAAAAAACTCCACAGAGCATGAAAGGCACAGCAAGAAATGTGTAAATAGACAAAGGCAATCCAAAGCAGATAAGTCCCAATCACAAATCCAGCAAACAAAGTCAAAAACAGAGTGTGGGGTCAAAACTCCAGTACTTCACAAAATTATCAAAAAGCAAATTATATAGGAGAACTCATCACCAACACTACTTGCCCATTCAGTTGAACAGCAAGGGATTGTGGGTTTTTGCTCAGCCTTTATAGTGCTAAGGGCAGTCCCTTAATGTTGATAGGCAGGTAGCCCTGCCTCTTGGGGATCCGTCTACAAAACACATGCCGCATAATAAAAGATGATTAAACATAAAGAAACTAATCAGTGATGTAACCATAAACAATTAACAGAATAGACATAAAAGAGACATTTTAAGGGAGCAATCCTGACTGAAATATAACAGTTGTCACACGTGTGCAGGTGCAGGACAGCTGAAGGGCTCTAGTGACTAATTTCACCACCACACCAGGAGTTGGTGCTGTGTCTTAACATCTTTCTTTGTCCCTCTGCACACCAAATGATCAATGGCTAGAACACCTCTGGTGCCACTTCTGGTGTTCATCCACCTGGACCCGCCTCCTCCTGCTTGGAGAACTAAAAACTGGAAGCTCCAACATCTTTGGTAGTTCTGTTTGATCTCACATCTACAGAGACGATTCTGCAATTGTGTTTTTTGTTGTTCTTTTTTACTGCATCCAGTTATACGGGGTGACTGTCTTGGCACCCCAACTCTTTATTGTTGACCTCTTTTTCTTTTACGAAGTTTAATTTTACTGTAGCTACTGCTAAAGTTTTTCTATTCTCTATCTTCAATTCAATAAGCAGATAGCCAGCTACTATGCGCTAAAGTCTTATATAGGCAGATCATAATGATATGGCATTTCAGGTGATCTCCACACTACATATAGCAATAAGAACATTAAAAGCAAACAAGATTGATGCCGCCATGACTGCACACCAAAATATCATAGTCCAAGCAAAAAATATGGCACAAATGCTCACATCACCATCATAATGATAAAAAGAATGAGCAATGGAAGAACGTTTGGAAGAAATTTCAAAAGTGAGAATAAAGAATTCTGTGTGTGTTATAGTATCCATCCATTTTTAGACATTGTAGAGTTTGAAACTTGTTTGGGAATGATTTCTATTTATTTTATTTTTAGTGTTTATTATTTATGTGCCACAAATTATTGGTCAAGTGACCATAATCTTCATGCTTCAGATCATCACCACAAGCTCTGGTATAAACATGGCCACAGCACAAGTCGAGTACAACTACTAGTCAGACCAAGAGCTTGGTTTTGGTATACGTTTTGAGCTTAACTTTCATTTTTAGTTTGCCTCAGTGCTTTGGTTGTTTGATATATTTTTTGGATTTTCTGGTTTTGACCTTTGCCTGGCCCTGACTACAATTTTGGTTTCATGTCATTATCTCCTGGTCCTAGACACTCACAATAAATATGGAGACTTTGTCTCACTACAGTACACATCCAAATGAAGATTCATACCATTAGGTTGTAAAAAGTCAGAAAATGTTTGTCAACCTCAAAATTGTTAGTGTGCAAAATGAAAGCAAATTAGAATACTTTGAACAATTTGATTGAGAACTAAATTATCTGCTAGTTATTTCCCTTATTCTGTAACAAAATTCAGTTACTAATTAGACTGTCCAGCCATCTTAAATACATTACTGACATAGTCACAGATCACATGGCACATGCATCACGTGTCCAGCAAGCAGAAACATAAAATGGCGGTGCTAATACGAACAAATGCACTCAATGGCAGTAACTATGATAAAATACTCTTACAAAATAATAACACTATTACAATGACAAAACTTTAAACTGTCATAATACCCACTTTATGCAAACGTTAAAATATTTTTCAGGTAAGAAATACCGAATTTCAAGGTAAGATAGTTTTACTTGCTAATCATGGCGTGGTGACATTCTGCATGTTGATTACAGTAAGAATTTCATTATACTCTGTTCACATGACAGCAGTGTCCCCATAAACCATGACAGTTGATTAAACAGCATGTGAGTGGGGTGGGTGGTCACTGGTTGGGGAAGGTGTTTTTCTTATTAGCCCAAAAATCAGTTATTGTTATTTTACTTTTACTGTACTACAATATGTTTTCATTTTGTCAATAAAAATTTGATTACAAATAAATAAACTTCATGTGTTTCGGAATGTTGACAGAAAATCAATGCAGACCTGGGGTGAATGAGCAAACTGTATATGGGTGATGGCCACTTGTGGCATTAGAACCCCCCGGCGGCTGGAGCTATGTGGGCCCAGTGCTCTTCTCTCTCTATTGTATCTGCAAGCAAAAAGTAAACTGTAGCACAAATATCGGTGTTATGCTAGGAATTTAAAGAATGTTAAAAAGTAAGATCACCAATATGTGTTTTTTTTAACAATTGCAAAAGTCTATCACAACAATCAGTATATAAAAAATAAGCCACCAAGGGTCATCTGCAATGCAGTATCAATGTCAAAATAGCTTTGTGTATTAATCTCCACATTGGATATTTTTATATTGAAATATCATTGTGATTATGTGATAGCATCTGTTTTAGACAAAAACCTGAGTGGGATTAATTTAATCCCATCCTCTGATCTAATTTGATGGCAGCAGGTGTTCATTTTGGATTATTGAAATTAGGAATATCTTTAGTGCACAACTGAGGATAAATTTCACCTGCCAACTTTGTTCCAGTTGGAGTTAAGTCAGTGTACCATGTCTACTGTGCAGCTACAAGATAGGTTTGAGATCAGACACTTATGATGGGTCCTCATTGTTTCATTTGATATTGATTATTTTCTTTTTTTAGTGAATGCTATATACAGTATTATATCTTGTATATTAGTAATTTACAAATTTACCCACTCTGAGGACAATTAAATACAACAAATCCAGAGAAGGACAGAAAGCAAATCATACAAAAGTACAATTCTCAACAGATTTGTGATTTACTACACTGAAAATGTTCAGGCCTTTTCAGAAACAAATGTACACATCCAGCCTTTATTTTCAGTAGTGTGGTAAAGACAATCCTAAGGCACTTTATAATTACAGATACCTCAGCATTATTTTACAACTTGAGCACAAGCAGATTAAATGACTTGTTCAGGGTCACACAGTGAGTCCGATGTATTGACTGACCTGACAACATTGTGATTTAGAAGCCACCTTCTTATCCACTATGCCACATTACCTCCACAACAGGAAGGGGCAACACCAAGAATTCAAGAGTTTCTGTTTCTGCAGAAGGTACTTGTGCAATGTTTTTTTAAATTAAGCATTAACTGCTTTGATCAATGTTTCCAAATGAAAGGTCGGTCTGATTTCTTCAGATGTATGTTGTTCCTCGAATTAATTCAAAACCCGTCATTTCTGAATAATTATTTAAATTCATCCAGTCAGCTTTAACACGATTGGGCAGAAACCGTTGTGTGCATTTATTGGTGCAAGGGCCAATGGCCATATAAATGTTTTCCCAGAAGAGAGGGAATCAAAAGCAACCAACTGAGGTCTTCCATTATCCTGTTGGCTTTTCTGAGGATCTTGTATATGCCCAGAACAGAAGGCAGCTAGATGTTGGTAATGTTCTATCCTGCCTTCACCAAACTGTGCAGCACTTTACATTCTCAAGCATAGTAGGTGTCATGCCAGGATCTCTCCAGACCTCTAGTCTCTCTTGTCCTCCCATGTCTGAGAGTCTTTCTTCACCTCTTGAATCGCTGCGATTCCATGACCACTGGCTGTGGTTATTAAACTCAATCCCAGGATCACTTTTGGCCTAGCCCTGGAACTACTTCTGGAGCCAAGGGCAGCGTCAAGAACAGCAGATTTACAATCCCCGCATCGGCCAGTGCATGCAGTGTCAGGGCCTTGAACAGTCCTACTCCTGCTCTGTACCAAGTTAAACATCTCATTCATCCTGGCAGATCCTCTCCAGCTCCTTTAGATTGGATGGGAATTATCTGTAAACTGCCATCTTCAGGTCTCTCCACACATGTTCTATGGGGTTGAAGACTGGGCTTTGGCTTGGTTACTCAATGACCAGAAGCTGACTCAATGTCCAGAAGCCACTTCAACATTGTGCTTAGCAGTAAGCTTTGGGTCATTGTCATGCTGAAAGGTGAACCATCATCCTAGTCTGCGGTTTCATGCTCTCCTGGGGCCTCATGCATAACGCCGTGCGTAGAATTCATACTAAAACATGGCGTACAGACAAAAGCGGAAATGTTCATATGCACAAAAAAATCCAGATGCATAAATCTGTGCGAACGCCAGCTTCCATGTTCTTCCGCTACATAAATCCCGGTCTGCATGAAAAGTAATGCACGTGCACGCACCTGCCGCCACTCCCCAACTCCTCCCAGAATTGCGCCTCTTTGAATATGCAAATCAATATAAATAGCCCTTAAGCTCAGCGTTCTGTGAAAAGGCAATGGCAAAAGCACGTGAGGAATTTCCACTTTAATCTTCATCTTAAAATCATATAATTTACTAGTTTCTCAAATCCCATCATAACTAAAGTAGCACATTAAATGCTTTGTTTTGTATGTGTTCTTCTATGTGCATAAATCACTACGTGCTTCTTAAACAGGTTTCTCTTCCTCCGACAGGACACAGAATCCATTACATTCGTGATATTACAGTTCTCTGAATAATTTAAATACTGAGATGTATACTTGATATCATTTTCATGATGATAGTGACGAACTATCCAGAGATTGTTCCTACCTCACTCAAGATGCTTGCTGCGCGACCTTTAATGAAATAATTTATTGCAGCATTACTGTCTCTTTCAAACGTAATAACCTCCAATTCCTGTCCTTCCTTTTCTTTCTCCAAATACCTAATCGCCACACAATCCGCTCTGTAATAGACATTGAGCCATCTGTAAGCTTTTAAGGAACATTGAAATATCTTAGTAGTACATGTTTAATTATTCTATCCATCTATCCTTCCAGTGTCGCGCTAGCCCCAACAAGAATACAGCGCAAGGCAGAAACAACACAGCTAGCTCTGCGACACCATGTCCTCACATGTTTAACTATTAACAATATAAATTATTTAAATGAAGTTAAAGGTTTATCTGTATAATATAACAAACACATTTTGCTATATTTCATTGTAAAAATGATATCGTCATCATATGTATGCTTTATAAAGTGGGTAAGGTTTTCCAATATTATAACTGTATTGCAAGTTTACAGTGAGGTAATTGTACTTATAAGTACAAACAGTTCTACAAGGAACACTTGATGGACTGTATGATTGTGTTTATAGTTCTTGGGATGAAACTGTTTCTGAACTGTGAGGTCAATACAGGAAAGGCTCTGAGTCATTTGTCGCATTAGAGCAGTTCAAATAGGGAGCATGGGTGAGGCAGCGTGTTCTAGATACTGTATACCAATAATTCTCTTTCTGATCAGCTGCTGTAGAGCTGTGATTCCACACTTAGATACAGTGATATAAATATTCCGAGTGGTGCAGTGAGATATGGAAAAAGATGATCCGCTGTGGCAACCTCTAACGGGAACCGCTGAAAGAAGAAGAAGGTGCAGTGAGAGTAACGATGCTAAAGCAGCTATGGTATTTAGAATAGTTTGGCCATTCTGTGGACCATTATATTGTTACAGGCTAATTTCAATCAGATGCCTTAAACTAATAAACAATATGCAGTTAATTTCAGTATATATGATAAAGCTGCGTCAGGGATGTGGATCTAAAAAAGAAAGGGAAACCACACTGGAACAAAAGCACTGCTTTGACGCTAGGTGCTGCCAGTTTGCAAAACCGAGCGGAGAACTTGCGTATGCCAGGGTTTGAGCTACCGTGAAAATGTGCGTGGCTTTACGCCAAGTTTAGGTTTTACACATCGTGATTTGAGCATGGAAACGGGAGTACACAACATTTTTGTGCGTACGCACCATTTATACATGAAGCCCCAGGTCATCAGAAGTTGGCACAGACAGTGAATCTGACACCTGTTTGGTAGATTCTGACCACTTATATTCGTGTCTGGAATTGGCTTCATACTACTACTGACAATCCTGTATACCTCTGTTGCCCATTTATGGGTAACTCTGGACTAAAGATATCTTTTGATAATGGTTATCTGAACTATTTACGATTTATCAATAATAGTGTGGTGGAGAAAAATAGTTGTTGAAACGAACCACTATGCTGAGTAGTGTCAGAAAAGTCACCAGTAAAACATTTGCTTGTCACAAGCGCTGGCAGTCTATTGCTTCAAATGACGTGGGTGATTTTCAGTCTACAAATGCTGCAGAGCATAGTGGGTAAACCAGTCTAAAGATGGTGCTAGTCCACAAACCAGTTGTTGCACACACCCATTGTTAGTGAGGTTATGAGTGTCATTTTCACTCATTATGAAATACCTGCATTTCACTAATAATGATGACTGTTATGAAGCCAATCACCCATCACCAAAACTCTACAAACTGTGGGATATGTATCAGCCAATCATCAAAAATGTGTTGTTGATCATGGCACACGTATTGATGAAAGTGTAATGGGTTAAAAGGGAAGGCTGTCATGGATACAGTACATCACATCCAAATGCGCACAGTTCGGTATCAAGTTCTACAGACAGTGCAAAGCAAGCTCAGGATACATCTGAAATTCGATACTTTACACCGGTAGAGGGACCTGATGGAATGGCAAGTATGGTCAATATGATTGTGTAGGTCAGGGACTGACATTCTATTCTCTCATGCAAAGCAACAGAAAAAAATATTACAAAAAATCTTTCAACATCTGCTCAAACAGTGCCTTTGTGCATTGGTGACTGTTTCAAATCACATCACATGAAGCACGTATACTTCTGTTACATGGAATAACATTTTTTCTTTCTGAAAAAAGTCAACACTTTCGGCTCATTTTTCTGTGGGTAAACATAATGCTAAGGAAGCTACAGCCATATAAATAATAGCTTTTATTTAAAAAAAGCTCAATTTATTCAAGCCACACCGAAAAAAAAAACACTCTTAAAGAACTGAATTAGTAAAAACTCTTACATATACAGTATTCTTAACAAGTGTTTACATAATTCTTCCCTGTAAATGCTCTAAGCCCACCTATCTGCTCTGATTGGAATATAAACCATAGGGGACTTCAGAGCTTAATTAAACTGGCTTTATAAGTGACACATTGTTCTGTTCTGCCAGCCTGGAATAACAGTTACTATTAGCCACTGGTATACCCTATTTGTGTTCTATTAGGCTAGGATGATAACGTATGAGAAAATAACACTGGAAGAAAAGTTATGGTTAGTGAAGACAGATGCCCACTGTGTACTTCACATACACAGGAAAAAAGGTACAATGCCATGTGGCAACACAAGAGCCCTCATAAGAATCTAGAACTGATTAGTGGAACCTTTGACATCCTAAAAAAGTATCTGGATAAGAATGCTAGTTATTAGCTGTCTAAACACGCTTGAAGGACTGAACAGCCTCCTCTCGTTTGTCAAAGTTCTTATGCTATATCTTTACATTTTATAGCACATTTTTTGGAGCACACTATTTAAAGGTCTATATGTAATTAATCCAGGGAAATAGTCATCTTGCCCACTATCACCAGCTGATATTTTGTATATACTACGGGGCTTCGCCCCATGCTCGCTTTGCTCGCCAACCCCCATGTTTAGTTTTCCGGATACACACTTTTAGATTTGTTTTTTCTTGGAATTGTTGTTATTTCATTAGTTTCACTTTTATTTCAGAACTTCGGTAAAAACAATATTTGGAATCTTTTGAGCCCCATATATGCTGAATCTTTTAAATGAGGTCCGTGAGACATGTGCTTAATGACTTTGTACCATAATTCAGGATAGGTTTCTCTGTTTGGAATTTCAGTACAGACAAAACGATCTACATCAACAGCAGTTAATAATTTTTTTTGCAAAGTAACTAATAAATGCATGTGAGCTAAACCCCGTTTTTGAAATTCAATTGTGTAAATGTATGCTCGGATTTGACCAAACACCATTTGAAGTTCTTTCAATAAAATTAAGACTTTCTGATAAAACAATCTACTTGCAAAAGTCAGAATATCCTGAGCCGATGTAGCAGGTGGCATTGTTTTCAAGAATCTCCGGATTTCTGGCCATTGCGGATTGCACGTCATTTTAATAAATAAATCTGGCCGAGCAATAGTTCTGGATATTGCCATTGCATCATGATATAATTGATGCAAAGCTCTTGGACTACCTTGATATGATGATGGTAATATTACTGCTTTACCTATTTTGAATTTGTCTGAACTATTGATATTTGAATTTTGAATGTGATCAGTGAGACATTGCATACAGTATGTTCCGTTCTAAGTTTTGCCTGATTTGATTTAATAAAGAAAAGACAATTAGCTTCGACTTTTAGATACGCATTAATAATGTAATGTTGCATTAGACGTTGAGATGACAGAAGTGGGTTAAATACATTGGAACGTATCGCTAATTTTTCCCTGAAATATTGTGTTGGTGTTATTCTTTTTTCTGAATTTGTGTGTTTCATACTGTATGACCATCCTGTTTCTTCATCTAGGAATAGCAAAGGAAAGAGTAATGGATCATAATGTGGTAAATTATTAGACAGAAATGTTGATTCATGTTTTGCTTTTGGATAAACACCAATATCAACTCTGTTTTTGATATTTCGAAACTATTATCACTGATAATTCGTCACATGTTGGTTTATTATATATGTGTGCGTGGTCTTTCTGATTCATATAGAAATCCAAGAAAACTTCTTTGTCCATGTTTTGCAGATAAAGTTCATGTAAAGTGCAATACTTTTGGACGTATGGATTTGTATCCATTATTGGCTGTATAATTTCTAATACGTCCGATCGTTTAACTCTTTCGATTCTATGTTGCATCGCTTCTCCGTGATCATAAATATACACCTGACCGAATTGTGGTTTCTACGAAATTAAACTTGTCGTTGCTTTAATTGTTGCTGGACCACAGATTCTCATAGCATATGGTCCATTCTTGTGTAAATCTTCGCTTTGAGCATTGAAATTGATGCAAATGCGAAAAGATTATTGTAGACTCGGATATTTTACCTATAGTGTTTGTGGATTTCACTTTCCCCAAAGTCTTTGAATTCCACTGTTTTCATTATCTCTAACCTGCTCTGCATGAGTTTGGCCCCCTTGTTTTTTAACCTCTTTATGACATTTTACTTTGTTTTCTACACTTTTTTTTTTATTTCTGACCTCACTTTGTCCTGCTTTTTTTCAATTACACTTGGTCCATGGTGATTATTTTCCCTTTTTTCAAGTAATAATTTCCATTTGTTTGTGCTACTGCGATCTTTACTGTCTTTTTTGATACTTTCTAGTTTTCCTGCTTTCACATTCTTTAACTTTCTCTGCATTTGTATCACGCCAACATTTTTGAACGTCTTTATGAAGTTCTACTATGTCTTTTACTCTTTGTCTTTTATGTCTGAGCCCGATTGGACCTGCTTTTTTTTCAATTCCACTTGTTCCGGGCTGATTATTACTTTTCTTTTTTTGCACCTAGATTATTCTTTTTCTTTTTTGCATTTTTTTCTCTCCAGTGCTTTTGGGTTTCTTTTTTCTGCGCTGCTCTTTCTTCTTCGCTTAGTCGTTGACGTTTCATCTATAACGTAATGTCCTTATATGCTTTATATATGTTGAGAGCCCTTGATCTGTGTCTGCTAAAAGCCTTTACATGACTGTGTTTTGCTGCCTGTGGTCTCATTTGATATTTGTTGTACGTAGGGCGTGTCTTGTAAGAATCTCACGTTATACATTCCCGCGAGACGGTCCTGGGTCAATCTCTTGGCACAAAGTCTCATGTTTAAGATCCTGCGAGATGCTCCGTGGCCAATCTCTTTCATTCCGCGGGTCTTTTAAGTGTCTTCCGTGAAGATCATCTCTCGTCTCCCTAATCTCTCCCTCCCAGGATTTTTTTTTTATAATAGAGAGATATTTTTTTTCCCTTCACTAAATAAAAATTTCTCGAGTCTGTTCATGTCTTTTCAACACACTTTGGGCAAAATATCTCTGGCTAATAAGGATAAATTAAGAATTGAGGCACTCTTCTGGTGTCAGACTAGCAGAGTGGATTCCAGAGTTAGGTTAATAACTTTATCAGAAGGCAGCTTAGGCTATAAAACTGAACTGATGCCTGAAGACCTGAATTTTACATTTGATCCTTCCAAACTTAATTATTTTAAAAATTACATAACTATACTAACACCAGATCTGTAATGCTTCTTTATCAATTCATGTCAGTTGAAGCCTTGAGTTCATTGCTCAGAAATGTGATATTCAAAATGATTAAGATTAATATTTAATTTTAAATATATAACAATAAAAGCTGGTGCCAATACTATTTTGAGGTCTTTAAAGTGTTTTATTTTTAAATCTCTAATGTGTATCTTTCAATTACATTGTAGTTTTCTGCTCTTAACTGTTTGTTTTCTAAAAGGTCTTTTGATTAGGCTTACTTTAAATTTCAGTCAGCCAACCATGTTCAAACCTGCTTAATCCAATGGAGGATTGTGGGGGCTGAAGCTTATCCCAGCAGCACTATGTGCAATACAGGAAATTAGGCACCGGTCCATCACACCCACACCTGCACTGGAACCAGTTTGGATTTTCCAATCAGACTAAGACTTTACAACTTTGGAGAATGTGAGTGGAATAGCACAATACCCAACAGAAAACTCAGTAGATTTGAAGAGAACACGAAAATTCCCCACAGACAATATCTGGGTGTGGGATTTCAAATTTAGGATGCTAGATCTGCTTGAAAGTGACATGTAATGTTGTTATTTACAATGAATGATTAAACAATCAACAGTTCGACATTGCCAACACTAAAGACTACCCTGTCAAACTCATAAACCCTAAAAGACCCAACTGAGATGTTTCTTAACTTCAATGCCTCAGCTATTAGTTTTCAGATTAATTGGTTTATTGTAACACTTTATAGCTTCTCAAGCCATTTTGTTTCATTCTTGTTCCAATTATCTTATAAGTTTGTCTAGTTTTCAACTCTAATATTGTTTGCTTTCTAAGAGAGCTTTAAACGTCATTCAGTCAGTCATTCTCAAACCCAGGTAGTCCAATTCAGGGCTGCTGGAGGAGAGAGCCAATCTCAGCAACATCAGAGGCAAAACAGGAATCATCCGGGCCCACTCATAAAAGCCCTTGGCCAGTATACTTCACATGTATGTTCTTGTGGACGCAGGACGCAGGAGAAAAAAAACGGAGAATCTGGAGAAAACTAATCCACACATGGAAAGACACAGGTAATTCATGGGCACCAGATTCAAACCCAGGGTACTGCGTCAGTAGTGCTATCCACTGTATCAACACTGGTTTATTATAGGTGTGAGGGACGGCTGTGGCCCTTACCTGGCCAGGATGCCTTCGTATTTGAAGGACCAGAGGAAAGACCGTGTATAATGAAAAATGGCTCTGGGTTGTGGCAGCACCACGGTTTCCCACAGGACATCATGGGAACTGGACTTCTGTGACTCAGTCTTGTTTGGTGTCATGGGTGCCACAAGGGGAGCCCTACTTTGTGGAGCTCCAGCCTTACCTGGACGTGCTCTCAGGCCAATCCATTGGAACACAGGAAGTACTTCTGGGGATTACATAAAAGGAGCTGCCTGTCACTAGTCAGGGAGCCAGAGTCAGGAGGTGGAGGAAAAAACTTGTTGGAGGAGAAATGGAGGTGTAACGAGAGCAACAGAGATAGAGTCAGAGGTAGAGAGCAGACTGAAGACTGAAGACTGCTTTATTATTGTGCTGTGGTGCTTTATGCTTTATTGTACTGTGTGTAGCGGCTTTAGAATGGCTGCTGGTGATTTGGAAGAAGACAGACACAGCAATACCCGAATTCTGCCGTTTATTCTACAAGACAAGCAGTAAGGGGCACAGTCAGCACATGTAACGTCAGGCACTTTCTGTCTCCTGCAAAAGCGTCATCCAACTTTTTTTCTTTTTTTAATTAAACATATATACACAAGGGTGACACAGTGGCGCAGTGGTAGCGCTGCTGCCTTGCAGTTAGGAGACCCGGGTTCACTTCCCGGGCCCTCCCTGAGTGGAGTTTGCATGTTCTCCCCGTGTCTGCGTGGGTTTCTTCCCACAGTCCAAAGACATGCAGGTTAGGGGGATTGGCGATTCTAAATTGGCCCTAGTGTATGCTTGGTGTGTGGGTG
The DNA here is from genome assembly GCF_900747795.2 of Erpetoichthys calabaricus. Classification (NCBI taxonomy): domain Eukaryota; kingdom Metazoa; phylum Chordata; class Cladistia; order Polypteriformes; family Polypteridae; genus Erpetoichthys; species Erpetoichthys calabaricus. The sequence goes on along the minus strand of NC_041403.2, from coordinate 109,848,296 downwards.
TGTTTGTGTGTGTCCTGTGGTGGGTTGGCACCCTGCCTGGGATTGGTTCCTGTCTTGTGCCCTGTGTTGGCTGGGATTGGCTCCAGCAGACCCCCGTGACCCTGTGTTTGGATTCAGCGGGTTGGAAAATGGATGGATGGATGGATATATATATATATATATATATATATATATATATATATATACAGTTAGGTCCATAAATATTTGGACAGAGACAACTTTTTTCTAATTTTGGTTCTGTACATTACCACAATGAATTTTAAATGAAACAACTCAGATGCAGTTGAAGTGCAGACTTTCAGCTTTAATTCAGTGGGGTGAACAAAACGATTGCATAAAAATGTGAGGTAACTAAAGCATTTTTTTAACACAATCCCTTCATTTCAGGGGCTCAAAAGTAATTGGACAAATTAAATAACTGGAAATAAAATGTTCATTTCTAATACTTGGTTGAAAACCCTTTGCTGGCAATGACAGCCTGTAGTCTTGAACTCATGGACATCACCAGATGCTGGGTTTCCTCCTTTTTAATGCTCTGCCAGGCCTTTACTGCAGCAGCTTTCAGTTGCTGTTTGTTTGTGGGCCTTTCTGTCCAAAGTTTAGTCTTCAACAAGTGAAATGCATGCTCAATTGGGTTAAGATCAGGTGACTGACTTGGTCATTCAAGAATTTTCCACTTCTTTGCTTTAATAAACTCCTGGGTTGCTTTGTCCCGACTGAGTGGTGGTTGCTGACTCCCTTTTATCAGGCACCCGGAAGTGCTCCAGGTGGTTGATTAGCGTCATCCGGCTGCACTTCCGGGTAGGCTAAAACCAGTGCCCAAAAGGGGCCAGCTGCTCCTGTTGCAGCACCCCTTGGTGGCGCCTGCGGAACCCTACAGAGCTGCACAGAACTCCAATCCCCATGAAGCCCTGGGGGAGTCCGAGGCACCGCTGCAACCCAGGGATACTGCCATCTAGCGTCCAGGGGGAGATACTGGGCTTCCCACCCTTGTCCCCCTGGCAGATGTGGTAAAGGGGGATCCCGGCCAGGCATGGGCCCCAGCCATCTGTCACTATATATATATATATATATATATATATATATATATATATATATATATATATATATATATATATATATATATATATATATATATGGTTGAAATAGGTTACTGTCAAATAATGCAAAGAGTACGCGACACGTGTTTCGCCCTAATTCTGGGCTCATCAGGCGTACACACTCTACTGCACTCCCTCTCGGGAATCGAACCTCGGACGTCAGCGGCGAGCCCCTAACGTTGCGCCATGGCGTGTGGTTCATTTATTTGACAGCATGTAGATCGGGGTAATTACATTCACGGCATTCGTAGTCTGTGTCACAATCTGATTGTATGGGTGGTTGCCTACCAGGTAACGCTTGTAGTTGGCCAGCAAGTCTGCTAACATCTGCAACGGTGCCCTCAGTTGTGAGAAGCAGATCATAGAATGGTTGAAATAGGTTACTGTCAAATAATGCAAAGAGTACGCGACACGTGTTTCGCCCTTATTCTTGGCTCATCAGGCATACACACTCTACTGCACTCCCTCTCGGGAATCGAACCTCGGAAATCAGCGCCAGAGGCGAAGCTCCTAACGTTGTGCCATGGCATGTGGTTCATTTATTTGACAACATGTAGATCGGGGTAATTACATTCACGGCATTCAAAGTCTGTGTCACAATCTGATTGTATGAGTGGTTACCTACCAGGTAACGCTTATGGTTGGCCAGCAAGTATGCTAACATCCACCACGGTGCCCTCAGTTGTGAGAAGCAGATCATAGAATGGTTGAAATAGGTTACTGTCAAATAATGCAAAGAGTACGTGACACGTGTTTCGCCCTAATTCTGGGCTTCGCCTCTGCTGCTTACGTCCGAGGTTCGATTCCCGAGAGGGAGTGCAGTAGAGTGTGTATGCCTGATGAGCCAAGAATTAGGGCGAAACACGTGTTGCGTACTCTTTGCATTATTTGACAGTAACCTATTTCAACCATTCTATGATCTGCTTCTCACAACTGAGGGCACCATGGCGGATGTTAGCAGACTTGCTGGCCAACCACAAGCGTTACCTGGTAGATAACCACCCATACAATCAGATTGTGACACAGACTACGAATGCAGTGAATATATATATATATATATATATATATATATATATATATATATATATATATATATATATATATATATATATATATATATATATATATACATCTTATCTGTTCATTTGATTTATTTGCACCCATGAACCAGACAGTGCATTAAGTACAATATGCCTTTGAGATTATAAGGCCTACTCATATCACTTTGAACACATGATTATTTTCAACTCCTTGTCCGGAGTTTGTCTGACTCAGTTATTCTTATCAGAGCACATACTCCTTGTACACATACAGTAAATTCTTTATTAAGGAGTAAAAACCTTTCTTTCTGAGACAAAATTTATATTCTTTAGAATGTTCAAGAAAATTGGGTTTAAAGAGTATAAGAGTAACATGAAATAGTTAATGTGGAATGTATTAAGTTAACGATGGTCCAAACATTTAGGGCCCATTAATTTATCAGATTATGAAAAGACCAAAGGTATTTTTAGGTGTCATCTCATACTAGAGGAGTATATCTATTTTCTCCTCCCGTGTGGTCTACAGCTACAAACTGTGAGGTTCGTCTTGTTTTCTTTGTCTTTGGAATTTCTAAGTATTGTACATTTTTTCTGATATAGGGGTGTTAACCCTATAGTTCCGGTCAAACCTCTGATGATGTCACTTCTGGTCCTGCCTCTGATGAGGTCACTTCCACCTCCAGCCCTGATGACGTCTCTTCCTACACTGGCCTTTAAAGCAGCCATTTTGAATCAATATGGCAATTCTGTTTTGGACTCAGTCAAGTGATCAACTCACAACCTTTAAAATACCTTTTTACAGCCAAGGCACATTATATGGGTGGCTGCCCCAAACGTTTATGATGTCTAATGACCAAAGTTCTCCAGCTTTTAGTTTGCCTCCTAGGATAACTCAGACAATAGTGTGACACATGTTCAAATAATTCCACAGACGAAATATGTTCGTTTTAAAAGTTTTAGTAAAATTCAAAGCAAAACAGTTCACACAAAAAACTGAGAAGAATAAATAATATTAAAGAAAAGTTCTTGATTAAGAAAAGTTCTTTTTAAGACTTATATATCATGTTTCATTCTCCCAGTTAGGTCATATAGTCATATTGGCTGTTAAAATGCATATATTTATCAAATATATGTAACAGAAATTTTGTGATCATCATTTTTTGTATGCAACAGACTTGTGCTGTGCAAAACAGGACAACTTTGATCAACTTTTATCCATTAAAGACATGCCACTTAATGCTACAAAGAAGGTAAGTTATAGAAGCCACCTCAGACTGACTGCAGTTAAATCTCCTTTTTTTAGAAACTTGACACGATGAGTTATTTATGTCAATTTATGCACAACTTAAAGGCAGTGGTTCTTACCAAGTATGTCACAGAATAATTTTGAGGGATTACTGGGAAAAGTCAAACTGAGACATGGTCTTTCTATAAACACATAACACGATAATACTCAATGTGGCATGTCAATGTACGAACATTGTATGTATTTTCAAACAGAAACCATTATGCCTCTTCCTCTTTATTTAAACTTGCAATTTAATAGTTAGCTTTAGAATGAATTGTTTTTTTGTTTTTTTTTTGAAAATAAATCATTTTTTGGCTACTCAACATTTGGCTACTTTACATTTTCAGTTTTTCTTGTTATTGGAGTTTTGAAAACCATGTAATTCATATTTAATGTTTAACTTTCATTTGTTATCATTGTAAGAGCCATTTCCTAGTTATATAAGATACATAAATGTTTTACTAAATGATAGTGCATAATCTATGGGAGGTTCCTATAACTCCCATAAGTTGAATTGAACTGGTATATTCTAGCTATTTCCAGCTTCTCTGACTAAACATTATTTTCAGTTAGTGATCAGCCTTGCCATGTGTAAGGTGTAGAGGGCACATGGTTTTAAACCGTGCCTTGCGTACCTTATGTGCGTGTTTTGTGTGCCAAGTAACATGTAAGACAAAGCACTTAATTGAAAGTGCTGTGCCGTTTGTTTAAGGCATACAGAAGAAGAAGTTAAGAATCTTTAAGTATAGAAACAACTAAAGTTTTACAAGAAAAGCTAAGTTTAGAGAAGATATTTTTTTTCTTTTTTTTGCCTTTTATTCTACATGTGTAACAACTTTTTTCTTTATTCTTGTGTGGATTGTTTCCTTTGAATTTTCACTAAATATTTTAAAACAAACTTTTGGACTGAGAGATTTCTTTCGGCATGTGTTTTACCTGTGCTTGAACTCGCCTTACACTCCTGCGGCTACAATCATTTTTTTACAATGTAGAAAATTAATTATTTTTTCAATGCCATTTTGTTTCTCACCCACTTCAACTACAAGTCAAATCTCGTGACATCAATACAACATAGTGTGCACTGGACTGTTTGTCCAAGATTGTTGATTCAACCCAAATGTTTGTCTCTTTTTTCTTTGTTGTTTTTGAAAGTCAGGTTAGCAAATTATGTTTTCATTTTTGACTATGAATTATGTTTTGTGTTGTTTCTCTTAGTCTTAATGTGCTGCATTGTTAACTGATTACCATTATTGTCACATATATTGTTTATTTTTTTGACTTCTTTGTTATAACTTTTGCCTTGCCATTTTGATTACGATAAACCTCCCACTTCCAATTTTCTAATTTTACTGCTGTCCTTACTTCAGTTAGTGCTGTCTGTTGGAGATGAGCTAAAGTCTGCTTGGCCTTTGACATTGACAGTAGATGAAAATGTTGCCACTATGGAGCAAATCGTAATGGAGAATGGTGAATGATTTAGCAGACACACTATGGGTACTTCAAATCTATTTCACGTAAACAAAAAAATGTCGGATGGACAAATTCAGTAGCTTTAGATTCTCTTTGGAACTTTGGATGTGTATATACTTCATTTCAGGAGTAAATAGTCTCGGCACCCTCTGCGCTCCAGTACCTTGTTGGTGATCAGCTGTTCCTGGAAAATGGGTCCAAGTGACTCATGGCTAATTCTGATAGTGTCTGCTGTCCCTCTGGTTCAGTTTACATTGATGTTGAGCACTGGCCATAACCTGGATTAGCTCCAAGAGATATACTAAAATAATTTCTTTCTGTAAATTATCATAACCTGTGCAACTCTAGCTAATTTCATGAAATATTCTGCAAGTATTCTTAGTATTATTTCTTATGTCTGCTGGTGCATTGATGACGTTTGTACAAAAAAAGGAGATGCTGTTTTTTATATTTGCAGTGCTTTGTACAAAATTAAGAAAACAGAAAGAAATAATTATTAATAGTAGGGTTAACAATCCAAGATAATGCTGCTTAGAAAGAAAATATCAACATTTCATTTTTGTTGAATAGAAAGCATTATAATCCATTTGATAAATTGCTTTTTATTGTGTGCTTTTCATCCATAAAATACTTATATTCTAATAAAATGAATCATGCATACTTGAAACTATATTATGGATTTCCTTTGTGCCTTTTGAAGAAAATCTAAATTGAGAACTAACAGTCCCTTTGTTGCTTTGTTCAGCATTTGTCTTTCTCCTAAATGGATCCCTTATGTCTGCCCCACATTTTTGTTTGAAATATTATAGGTGATTCACACTTATGCAGATGTTTAAGAATAATTAAATAGATCTGTAAAGTAAAAAACATGCATAAAAATCCTTCTGTTGTCTCATTCAAAATCCCCAGTTGCTGCATTAAACAGGCTTGCTCTGTAAAAGTATAATTTATGATAATTAGTTTTGCAGGCGAGTGAATCAACCAGCCAATAACAAAGAGACTTTAAACTGGACTTGTTAAAGCCGATGTCACATTACGCGACTTCTAGCAGTGCATTTCTGTTTACTGAACTAAAAATCACTGGACAGATCAAATTATGTGACTGTGTGTTGACTTTCCAGTACAGTTTCATATTTCCAAGGTATTGCATACTCATCATTTTTTCTGATCGCCAATAATGTGTTGCATGATGGAGGCAAAGTTTTAACAGGTATGGTTCATTTAGACACAATCTCAACCACTTTAACTTTTTTCCATGTTATCTTGGTAGATAAAACATGAGACATCAGATAAACAAGCCTCTCTTCTGTTTTCAAAATCCAAAACCACCACATTCCTTATTCCCAACCACTGCGTTATATGCATTGTACTTCTAGGTTAGTGTTTCTTGGTTGTCCGCTCTGATGCACACAACCCCTATGAATTCATTTTGACTTTGTCAGGGAGTAGCTCCATAGGTCAGATGACGTGACAAGCCGTTACAGGAGCACGCCACCGATTGAGTCAACCTTGCTATAATGTAAATAAACACTGCGACTGAAAATTGCTGGAAAAGTAGTATAAACTGTTATGAACTTTCAGATGTGAAGTACAGGATGATAGGGGCTTCAGACCTACAATAGACTTATTAAAGCCCCATTACTACTACTAAGTAGTAGTTATTAGCAGCTGTGAAAGGGTACAGCTTGGACACAGACAGGAGGACACGTTCGTAGCCATCACCACACGTTTATTCACTAATATATACAAAGTCACTATGTGCACCGCCACCTAGCCGTCTCTTCCACACACTCTGGGCCTCTCTTCGCCCACCTCCTTCTCTGACCTTGTCCACCTCCTCACCCGACTCCTGCCTTGATTGTCGGGAGGTGGACACATTTATAGGCAGCCGAATGCCGACCACACCCAGCCACCTGTGACAGTACTCCCCCGCTAGCTGAGACCTCCAAGGGCCAGCGGACCAATCTGCGAGGACTGGCCTTCCTCGGCGGCAAGCCGACACTCCGTAGCCTAGGGCCCGATCCTGAAATCCAAGCAGAAAAACAAGGGCAGAGGCGTTGCCCTGATGCAGCCCCTCAGCTCGTCCTCTGTTGGGCCAACGCTCTCGGCCCCGATCGGCACCCCGATGCTCCCTTTTTCAGCTTCCCAGCCCAACAAGTCCTCGGTCCTCGCCACGGGACCACCAGCGGGAGCACACGTGCTCGTCTCCTCCCAGCCAACGGGTAATTCCTCTGCCTCCGCAGAGGATGGCCCTTTGAGGGACGCGCGCACCCAGCTGCACGTCCTCCCATATCGGAGGAACTGGCTTCCTCAAGCCACTTCCTCCTTTTATTTTGGAACGCTGTGACGGTTCGAATCTGCCCATTGCAAAAGAGCAGACCCAGCCCCGCTGGCATCCGGAGCTTCACAGGGTCGGTTTCGCTTACCTTCCCCGCTGTGCCTCTCCGGTCAGAAGCTTCTGCAGCACGCCGATCCTCCTTTGCCTGCAGCTCCTGATCGGACACCCCTGCCATCCCTCCTGACTCCTGCGTCTCCGCCCGGAGGGCATATCACTCGGCCGGCAGCGATAGCACAAGCCGCAGCTCTTCTTGCAGCTCCTTCAAAATCGCTGCCAAGGAGAGAGAAACAGCCGGCGGTGAGCTTACCTTGCGAGCAGCATCACTCGCTGACTGCTCTCTATGGGCACTTCCCTGGGCCCACTCGGGTTGCTTCGAGGCACGAGACGGACATTCCCTGCTCCCGCCTCCAACCAATCATTGGCGAGAAAACAGGACATGCTGTCCAATCCTGTGCCTGTCACGAGGAGGGACTTCTGGTCGGCGGCCATCTCGTCCTCCTCTCTCACAGGGAAACAAGATTCCGGGCAGCTCCGCGGCTGCTGCGGCTGTCAAAGCTGCAGCCCATCCTTCACGGCAACTTCTAGTGCTGCTGCCGCGTCCTTGAGCCGCCCCTGAAACATAAAGTCCAATGGCGGACCGCTAATGGTCCGCGACTCCACATTTCCCTGCGGGGTTCGGTGCACGCTGCCCCTGCGACACGTGGGTGAGCTTTCCTGCTGCGCCGGGCCTTCCACAGACTTTTTCTGATATGCAGGTCCGCACCTTGAGCCAGGTGCAGCATCCTGCCGACTACGCCACTGTGAAAGGGTACAGCCCGGACACAGACTGGAGGACACGTTTGTAGCCATCACCACACGTTTATTCACTATTATATACAAAGTCACTATGTGCACCGCCACCAAACACCCCCCACAGTCTCTCACAGTCCTGGCTTCTTCCCTAGCTATCTCTTCCACACACTCTGGGCTTCTCTTTGCCCACCTCCTTCTCAGACCTTGTCCAACTCCTCACCCGACTCCAGCCTTGATTGTCGGGAGGCGGACCCTTTTATAGGCAGCCGAATGCCGACCACACCCAGCCACCTGTGACACAGCACACAAAATGGCAATATGGGGTGCAGGACACAAAATCTACAAAATGGGCAGACTAGGGTTCAGATTTATAAAACTTGTGTATGTACAAAAAGAGGCCTGAAATATGCGTGTACAAATCTTCATGCAAAAATTTAGATTTATTAAATAAAAAGTTAATGGGAGTATTTGCATATATTTACAGCAACTCTGACCCATTCATACACAACATTTTGAAGAAACTGGGAAGTGACGACACCCTGGATAAAGTATAAAAATGCTGCCAGACCAGTTAAATGATGACTCACGAATATAATTCATATCACTGAGCTGTTATTATAATGTGCATTGACGTGACAAGCATATTAAACCTTAAAAGTGATGAATATAGTGTACAGACTGTATTGTAGTGTCCTTTTAAGAGTACCAATGCTGTGTATTTTCACTGAAGAACTCTTTTGTTGACATTGGCTAATTGTTTTCAGTTTTCATGAAACTTGCTGACAGATCGGGAATATCTCAGCCAAGCTTCATTGCTTAATGCCCACTGTGCTGGAATCCACCAACCTACCGGTGAGGCACTAAATTCAGTTTTTATATGGTGTGGGTGCAGATACATAAAACATAACACATTGTTGCCAACTGGTAACATAAAGAGGCAATGTGAAGCTGTGTCTGGCTTTCCTATAGTAATCAGAGCACTTTACTTCACTCATATTGCAATAAGGGCACCTATCGAGAAGTTGCTTTTGTTAACTGTAAGCAGTTACATTCCTTTAATGCACAAGTCATCACTGATGTCAAGATGAGACTGACAAACATGCTAGGTGACCTAGGTCAACTCGTGATTAATTTATTTTGAAGCAAAATAACTTTGGCAGTCATGATGGTGCTGCACATGGCGTCTGGCTTGTTGGTAAGCTAACATGCTGACCTTTCAGTTTTTCATATGGTCTGTGCTATTTATTGAAACAGCAATTATGTCACATGTACCAGATGATAGTACTACCTGCTCAAATGTTGGAAATGTACGCCTTTCTATGACCCCCAAAATGCAGAGAAGTGACGATATACTGCTGCCTATGCTCTTGGGTGCTCATTTGTGAAACACAGCATAGGACTCCTAAAATGCAGGTTCTGGTGTGTCTCGATGTATTGGGTGAGGGGCTGCTCTACCAGCCAGTGAAGGTCTACGGCATCATGACTGCATATGTATGAGGTTGGATAGCATAGTTCACGTATGATTGTTTCAGTGTGCCAACTAGACAGGGTCAAGGCACATTCATATATGCACATTTACAAGATGATTGGGAGTTGTAAAGGGAAATTTGCATAGAAATACGGGTACAGCAGGTTTTATAAACAATATTTTTTTGCCATACACATTTTCCTCTTTTTTAAGTTGTGCTTATGTGTGTGCTTGAATCCACACAAAGTTTTTTAAATGAGACACAAGGGCCTCGTTAGTCTGCTCCAAAATAGGCCTCACTCCAGGCAACCAGACTACAAATTCTACTAGACACTATGCAGTCCAAACAAAGTTTCATCCATCAGACTGCCAGATAATGTAGAGTGATTTATCACTCCAGACAACATGTTTCCACTGCTCCGCAGTCCACTGCACTAGACTACCTCTCCAGCCACCATTTGTCTTTACTATAGTGATCTTACTTCTTGTGTCCAATTGTTCATTCATGGAAGACTATTTCATGAAGGTCCTGACACACAGTTCTTGGGCTAATGTTACTTCAAGAACAGTTTGGGACTCTATTGTGAGTTATACAACAGAGGATGTTTACATGCTATGTGCTTCAGCACTCAGGAGCCTTGCTCTGTGACTTTGGAGGAATACCAGTTTCTGGCTGAACTGTTGTTCCTCCTAGACACTTCCATTTCACAAAAATAGTGCTTACCAAGGCAGACGTAGCAGAATAGAAACTTCATGTACTGACTTGTGACAAAAGTGTCATTCTATGACAGCGTCACATTTAAAGTCACTGAGCTCTTCAGTATGACCCATTGTATTGACAATGATTGTCAATGGTGATTGCATGGCTGGCACCTGTTAACAGTGGGTATGGATGAAACACCTGAACCAATAATTTGGAGGGCTGTTCACATACTTTTGGGATATCTGGAGAAGACCTACTGTAAGTGAACTAGAAAAAATATGTTAACCACAGGTAAGACCTGGTCACTTCTGTGCGTTGTCTGCACATTCCCCTCGTCTGCCTGGCTTTTTCTGGGTAGCGTGGTCTGTGTTGGACTGGCAACCAATCCAGGTTTTGTTCCTGCCTTGTGACAAATGCTGCTGGGTAGGGCCTTGTAGGATGTTGTGCCACAGGATCATTTTTTTTTTTTTTAGATTTTTTTTGTGAGCAACCCGGATGTGTGAGTGGGACCTTTCATTGGCTCTCTGCTAGTACTGGGAGAAGGGTACTAGGGAGAGGAATGGCTGCAGGAGTTGAGAGGGGCCAATATTGACAGTGTTTATTAGAAATAACAATAAAGAAAGGGTGGAGAGTGGATTTTACTTGCAGGCACACATGAACAAGACCGAGAGAGCAGATTAAGGCATTGTGTACCAGTGGAAGGCTCCATTTAAAGAAAGAGGGATGGCATGACATGAATTAGGCCATTACGGTAAGCTGGGTGTAATTAATCTTTTCTCATTGGGAAACACAATGTCAGTGGCATATAAGAGGTGATGCAGAAAGAGGCTGGAGGGATGTCACTTGCATAGGTGCTGGTGGTTTAGTGCTATTGCCACAGAACGTGCAGCTACGGAGCACCCATAACCTGATCTGCCAAACTTCTGACAAATACGGAAGAGATCAAGGAGTAGATAAAGGCATGAATCAGTCCCTGAGCAGGTGTAAAGAGGAACGGATGAAGATCATGCATTCTGTGGTAATGAAGAAGCAAGGCAGATGTGAGATAGAGAGAAAGATAAAGTATACCTAGATGGAGTGTGGGCCTGTGATGACAAAAAAAGGGAAATGTTTAACCAGTCGCAGGGAAGCAGAGCAGTGCTTCATGCTTTTATTCCATACACCCAGTGAATGCATTTTGCTTTAGTAGTATTCCTTTGTTTGTATCTGGAAAGACATCCATTGTTTTGGACTCTTTTCAAATGTATGCACATTTTACACATTCATTTTGTTTTATCTTCAGTCACTTGAGTGACCTGTTTATTGTGAATTTTAACTCTTCGAGGGCTGAATATTTTTTCCAAAAAATGCAGTTTTATGAAAAGCACACAAAGCAATGGTTTCACACATAAATCAACATAAAATATCTGTTTTAAGTTGGTGCCTGCTCGGCATCTCTGACAGCAGCAGTTGCACGGGGGCGGCCCGATGGCCAGCAGGAATGTAGGGTGGGCTAGCTGCCATCACTGGGCAGGTGGATGGTGGTGACAGTTGCAGTGTGATGCAATCTGGTTTGTACCTCTTGTCATCGTAAGTGGTGGTTGTCCCAGGTGAATGTTGCTGTAGGTATATCAGCTTCACAAACGAGCTAAGAAACCACGATCAGTTGTTCATTTCCAGTCTCCGTCTCCAGATCACTTGCATCAATATCGGAGTGGACAAGTCAGAGTGTGATCGGGAAATGGAGGTCAAATCAATGAAGCTAACCTTCCCTTTAGCAAAGAGAGTCAAACTAAAACGTAATGGCGACTTTTCTCGCAGTTTACAGTGGACTATCATCCTCTACCCCTGAATTTTGACAAAAGTCAACATCTGCCACGAAAGAGTCAAAGGCAGTATTTATTTAATAATAATAATAATAATAAGTTTTATTTATGTAGCACCTTTCATACACTCACTGCGGTGGGTTGGCACCCTGTCCGGGATTGGTTCCCTGCCTTGTGCCCTGTGTTGGCTGGGATTGGCTCTGGCAGACCCCCGTGACCCTGTGTTCGGATTCAGCGGGTTGGAAAATGGATGGATGGATTTCATACACTCAAGGACACTTTACAATTCAATACACACATTAACAAGACAGTAGAAATTACAAACACGAAAAGAATAATACTCATTGAAAAGATGTGTTTTTAACAGAAGTTTGAAATTAATAATAGATTTTTCCTTGCGAAGGAAAAAGAGAGAATTCCAAATTTTAGGGGCTATCACTCTGAAAGCTCTGCCATCCATAGTTACTAACCTGTAGTTAGGTAAAATGAGTAACTTAGCGTCCAATGATCGTAATGCACGGGCAGGAGTGTAAGGAAGCAGCAGCTCCGACAGATAATGAGAGGCTAACCCATGAAGGGTTTTAAAGGTGAGAAGAATAACCCATGTAAATCATAGAGGACAGGAGTGATGTGAGCAGATTTTTTAGTGTGTGTAAGTAAACGAGCAGCAGAATTCTGAACATATTGTAATCTATTGATATATTTAGTCGGGAGGCCATAAAACAAAGCATTGCAATAGTCCAGACGGGTAGTGTTGAAAGCGTGAATGAGTGTTTCGGTATCTTTCACACTGAGGAAAGAATGCAGGTGAGCAATGTTGCGAAGATGAAAAAAGGCTGTCTGTACTTTTGAGCTAATGTGTGGTTGAAAAGTAAGAAGCTGATCAAAGATGACACCCAAATTATGGACTGATGCTGAGGGTTGGACCAGGATTCCATTAATGTCAATTTTTAGCCCATAAAGTGTAGAGAGGACAGATTTGGTTCCAGCTAATAAGATTTCTGTTTTATCAGGGTTGAGTTGTAAAAAATTATGTCATCCAATGATTGATTTCCTGAATGCAGTCAGTCAGCGCAACAGGTGAAGATGTTGCAGTTGCATCAACACGTATATAAAGTTGTGTGCTGTTGGCATAGCAGTGGAAGCTCAGAACATACCGACGAATAATCTCCCCTAATGGGAGCATATAGATGTTGAACAGTATGGGACCGAGAACTGACCCTTGAGGGATACCTTGTGTGAATGAAGTAGTGGCAGATTTGTATTCCCTAATGAAGACATAATACTGGCGATCACTGAGGTATGATGTGAACCAAGAAAGAGCAGCACCAGAGATACCAGTAGCTCAAAGTCGGGACTGTAAAATGTTATAGTTAACTGTATCAAATGCTGCGCTCAAATCAAGAAGAACTAGAATAGCAGCCATCCCAGAATTTGCGGTTATAAGTAAGTCATTGGTTATCTTAAGTAAAACAGTTTCAGTGCTATGTAGGGCTCTGAATTCAGATTGAGAAGGCTTTTCTTTATTTTGTTTATTTCTTTATTGTTCTATTTCTTGAATTATTTATTAAAGAACTGAATGACTGTTCAGAGTAAAACTGCTGAAGGACAGTAGTGTGGTTGTCACATTCTCTAATTGAGTGTCTCTCTTCATGACTCTCGATGTCCTGGGAAATTGAAGATGCCCACACGGGCACCCAGGGCATCACAGGCTTAGCCCCAATTACCCCAAAATTAGGCAAAGATGGTATAAAATATCCAACATAAATTCAATCACAAAGTACATTTTATTCAGCAGAAATGTACTTAATGAGTATAATTCACAGATTTGCTCACGCTGCACGCTAGACATTTCATTTAACTACTTCCATGCCATTTGTCTGTGCCCATCAGTGCAACACTTCTGGCAGGAGGTTACTCAATGTGCATTCTTCTTTATGAACTATCTCAATTCTCACAGTGTTAAATACCATAAAAATGACATATATTTAAAGTGGAAAACTAAAAATACACTTAACATTACATAATGGTTAAATCTTCTTGCAGATTGCATATAAATGGAGAAAATCACAGCCTCTACGAAAAAACAAATTACACACTTCAAAGAAATTATTAGCAATCTACAGTATAGTTAGAACTCCCAGAGAAATGTATGATGATGAGGTGTCTGGCTGTCAAGAGGTAGACAGGGGCAAGCACACCTCCAAGATAGCACCAAATAGGGAATGATTGTGGAGAAAATCTTCACTCAAGAGAAACAATCACAAATGTGGGAAAATACTAAATGGCAATCGTCTCTGTTGCACATGGTTCCAATGAAGTGAAACCTCCAGATGTACCAGACTAATGGAGAGAGAAAGAAAGTGGCATTCTGGGAAGAACCACACGAGGGGACTCACAAAATAGCAGAATGCAGGAATGCCTGTCAAGGTCAAGTTTATTTCAAGTGCAGTATACCTGTATTGTTATGCTGGAAGGAGGTTGACGCCATTCTTGAGGTCACAAGGGATAGTCAGCTGCCCTGAAAAAGAACAGATTCTTAAAGGAGTAATCCTTAAGGGACCACAGTGGGCTCAGGTGAACAGTTCCATAAGAGGCCACTGGGAGCTAAAAGCATTGGGTTTGGATTGAACATCTATTCAGTCAGATGTGGTTCTGGTATTTGGTTCAAAGTGTATCTTGGAAATGAGTTTAAAATATTGATTCAGTTTACCAGTGTGGTAGCAGATGTTTCATGGAATGCATAAAGGAAACTCAGAACTATAGAGAAACATGGGTGATAAAAGGGAGAGAGCTTTATTGTAGTATTGATTCAAGACAAAATGCTCCTGCACCAGACAGCCAGGACAAAATATATTGATTTTTCTTTTTTTATTTGATAAACAAAATTACAACAGCACACAGCTCAATCAAACAAATAAGAATAACATAACGGATATAGGAATATGCTTCAAAATCAATACAAAGAAACCGAAAGAAAAGCAACGGAGAAGATGGCACTCATATTTTTCTATTTCTTTTACTAATTTCTATTCTCTCCATTTGATCACCAGTCTCTTGGCTTCATTGATAGTAAACCCAAGGTAACACCCAACACTCATGTCCTTTAAACTTATAATACGTTTTTTAACCATTAAATAAATGTTTCTTTTTCTGATGGTGTCTTTATTAGTTAGGAGTATTGCAAGCAGAACGCAACTTTTCCTTCCTAAAATAAAATTTTTCCTACAATACGTTCAGCACTCAATCCTGTTCTCATTCACTGATTAACTGAAATAATATTTAAATACAGAAACCACTCTCCATAAACTAACCTTTCACTTTACTCTGTCAACTAAACATGAGAACACAAATCATTCCATTTTAATTAATTTTTTCCTTCATCAAGCAACTCTCAATACCCCAGAATGATAAAATGAAAACAAGATTTGCAAATTTATTACAAACAAACTGATATTTCACATTGACTAAAGTATTCAGAACCTCTACAAAGAGCTTTGTTGAAGTCCCTTTGGTTGCGATTGCAGTCTCCTTGGGTATGACACAACAAGCTTCACACATGGATTTGGGGATTTTCTTCCACTCTTCTCTTCAGGTCCTTTCAAGCTCTTTCAGCACTTTCTTTTTGTGTTATGAGACACAAATATTATGAGAGAACTGAAAGACTGAGAGGTAAGAAATGCAAGAAAATCGTTATCGAGGACAGGCAAGGCCAGAACCTGAAGGCTGTAAAGTTAACCAAGCAAACAAAGCAGAGTGGCAAAGAAAAAAAAACATTAACGTAGTTTTATTTGCTGATTATCCAGTTGAAGAATAACAGGCCAGGACTGTTGTCATATCTATACCGTTATTTCCTAGTGACATAACAAATGCGATGCTCCTGGGTCACGTAATCAATCTGTTGCATCACAAAAATAATATAACAAGAATAAAAATTACAACATAATTATTGTGTACTATGACACAGGTTGGATTGCGACCTTCAGTGGACAACAGGTCTGTCCTGAGATGTTCTATTAGGGCTGCAGTCCAGACACTTGCATTGCCCAATCAAGGACATTGACAGAGTTATTCCAAAGCCACTCCTGTGTTGTCTCTGTTTTGTGGTTGGGGTCATTGGTCTTTTGCAAGGTGAATCTTTGGCCCAATCTGAGGTCCAAAGCACACTGGAGCAGATATTCATTAAGGACATCTCTGTACTTTGCTCCATTCAAACTTTCCTCAATCCTAAAAAGTCTCTTAATAATACATTTTATTTATATAGCACCTTTCCCATGCTCAAGGCACTTACAGAATATAATAAAGAACGGCAGTGTATACAGTATATAGCATTGTACAAACCAGATAAATAAATAAAGAAGATTAAGACAGTGAATTCTGGAAAAAAAAACAAAAAAACAGACAACATAATTGATGGTCTAGCACACACACACACAGGTTACATTAGCATCTTGACAGAGAGGTAAACTGAGAGAAGGGTACTAAAGTCAAGTAGAGCTAAAAGCCTTCCTGAACAGATTAGTTTTGAGTTGTTTTTTAAAAGAATTCATGGAGTCAGCAGACCTGATTAATTTTGGTAGGTCATTCCAGAGTCTGGGCGCTATACAGCTGAAGGTCCTGTCACCCATTGAGTGTAGATTAGTGTGGGGTACAACAAGATTGCCAGAATCAGAGGACCTTAGTGGGCGGGTAGGCACATACTGATGGAGAAGGTCACTGATGTAGTTTGGCGTGAGGTTATCTAAAGCTTTGTAGGTTATTAGTAGGATTTTATATTCAATTCTGTAGGACACAGGGAGCCAGTGAAGACGGAGCAGGATGGGTGTGATGTGCTCGCTGCTGCTGGTTTGAGTAAGGACTCTTGCAGCTGAGTTTTGAATAAGATGGAGCTGTGATATAAGATTAGAAGGGGCACCTGCCAGTAGGGAATTACAATAATCGATGCAGGATGTGATAAAAGCATGGACAAGTTTCTCAGCATTAGAGAAGGAGAGGAAGGAGCAAACACGGGAAATGTTACGGAGGTGAAAGTAAGAAAGTTTCTTAATGTGATTTATGTGGGTGGAATAAGAGAGGGAGGAATCAAAAACGACACCAAGATTTTTTACAGTAGAGGCAGGTCTGTTGAGATCACCGCCAAGATAGACTGGGAAGGAGCGGAGGAAAACAGGGAGAGATGTAAACAGATGATGTATTTATGTTAGTTGAATTATTTAGATCATTAATTTTGTTACGGAAAAAGTTCCTCACAGACTTCAGTAGTTCCTAAAAAAATAACCCCACAACATGAGGCTGACACCACCATGCTATATCACTGGAATGTAATTGCACAGATGATAAGCAATGTCTGGGTTACTCTGGATATGTCACTTAGGACCGAGGTCAAACAGTTCAATTTTAATTTTAACATACTAGACAATTTGTTTCTCATAGCCCCTCAGGTGCCTTTTTGTAAACTTCAAGTGAGCCTTCATTTTTTTAAACATTTTATTGATTTTATTAAAATAACATTCCATGCAAGCAAGTCAAGTTTAACAAAACTAGGTTTAAAACAAATCAACCCCCACCCATGAGAAAGAGAGCTAGGCAAACAGAGTAAAACTTTAATAACAGTAAAAATATGTAAATAAATAAATGAATAAAAATAAATAGAACAAAAAAGGTGAGAGAATCCTCTTCCTTAATTTAAATGCTTATTCTAAAATGTCACTGATTAGATCCTGCCAAGTACTGAAAAAGTTTTGAACAGATCCTTTAAGTGAGAATTTGATTTTTTCCAATTTCAAATAGTATAGAATATCAGTTACACACTAATTCTTCCAGTTGAGCAAGATAAGCCTACGTGCCAATATTGTAGTAAAGGCAATAACAGTTTGTTTGTCCTTCTCCACTTCAAGCCCATCTAGGAGTCCACCAAACACAGCTGTTAGGGGATTAGGAGGGATTGTGACATCAAGGCTGTCTGATAGGCATTTAAAGATTTTGGTCCAGAATGATGTTAATTTGGTGCACAACCAAAACATATGGCCCATTGAGGCTAGAACTCGATTGCAACATTTGCAGGTTGGATCTTGCCCTGGAAACATTTTGGACAATTTTAAACAAGACAGATGTACTCGATAAAAGATTTTAAGTTGAATAATTGTATGCTTTGCACATGTGGAGTTCGAATGAATTCTGTGCATGGCTACCTTCCACTCCTTTTCTGAGATGTTGAGTGAGAGATCGTTTTCCCACTGTACTCTGGGATCTTTGAAAGGAAGGAACTGTAAAATGTTTTTATATATTATAGAAATTCTATCAGAGTCCTTAAGACTGATCAATATTTTTTCCGGCATAGGTGTAGGTGGGAGGTGAGGGAAATTGGGAAGGTTTTGCTTAACAAAGTTTATAATTTGAAGGTAGCGAAAGAAATGTGTTGCTGGAAAGTTAAATTTGGAGTGTAATCGTTCGTACGATGTGAAGATGTTGTCTATGTATAGATCACTAAGTGATTTAATCCCGAATGTTTTCCAGACATTATAAACTGCATACGTTTGAGAGGGTGAAAAAACATGGTTCTCGTGCAGAGGCGCCACAGATAAAAGCTTCTCTATCTTAAAATACTTCCTACATTGGTTCCATATACTGAGTGATTGACGTACAATTGGGTTGTTAGTATATTGGCGATAACTTGTACTTATTGGGGTACAAAGCATGGAATATAAAGAAGTACTGCAGGATTTTATTTCTATTGCAGACCAAGCCTGTGTCTGTTCATCTATCTGTGTCATTGTCCAGGTTTTTATAGCAAGTAAGCCTTCATGCGTTTTCTGGCCACTCTTGCCTTAAAGCCCAGATTAGTGGAGTGTTGCAGTGGTGGTGTCTTCTTGGAAGGTTTCTCCCTTCTCTATATGAGTTCTTCCAAGGTCAGAAATGACCATTGGTGTCTTGGTCACCTCTCTTGCCATAGCTCTTTATTACTGAATTGCTCAGTTTGGCCATACAGCCAACTCTAGGAAGAGTTACAGTTGGTCCAAACAACTTCCATTTAAGAATGATGGAGGTCACTGTGCTCTTGGGAATCTTCAATCCTGTAGAAATTTTTAGTAGCTGGATCTGTTTCTCCATATCATTTTGCCTCTAAGCTCTGTAGGCAGTTCCTTCAACCTTATGGTTTGGTTTTTGCTCTGGAACACACTGTCAACTGTGGCACCTTCTATGGTCAGGTGTGTGCGTGACATGCTCGTGCAAACTAAGCATAAAAGATATGCTAGATTTTTTGTGGATTTCTATCATCCTCCTGGGCTAAACAGGGTGTTTCAAAATGGGAGCCAAATGGAAAAGTGTAATTTTTAATTTTTTTATATAATGCAGTTTTTTTTGTTTTCTCCTACTGTGACAAAATGTGTCACTGAGAATATGTAAACTGAGACACTGAAGTCAAGCAAAGGGATCAAGAACCTGTGAGAAAATAATCAGAAGAAATTTCAAGAAGTACAATTACTAAATCATGGCTTAATTTTGCCAAAAATTGGTAAAAACAAGTACATAAATATAATCATACAAGAAGCTCCACTGCACTTTCAGTTTCAGTGAGCAAACATTTGTGATAAAAAGTGTTCCTCAAAATTATATCATCAGTGGGGTCCCCTCAGGGCTCTGTCTTTGGGTCTTTATTTTTTCTGATTTATATTAATGGCATTGATTTCGGCATAGTTAGCAAACTTGTGAAATTTGCAGATGACACTAAAGTTTAAGGAATGGCAGACACTGAGGAGGCAGCAAAAAAAAAATTCAAAAATAACTGGGAGAACACTTGGAGTTTAATGTAAAAAAAAGTGCACTTGTGGGGAAAAAGGAACATTACTTATAAATACAAGATGATAAACACAAGATAAATACAACTTTCTCCACCACATGCACCACAACAATAATTAAACCCAGAGCAGTTACAGCAAGCCTCTATGATTTAGACAAGAAAATGTGTCAAAATATGTGTTGTGTTTCAACGAGGGTTCCTCCCCAAGCTGGGGTTCAATTTCATGATTCATCTCTCTTTTGTTCATTTTTTATTCTTTTAATATGTCAATGATGTGTATCATTTTTGTTTTTGGTTTTGTCTATGTTCATATGCTGTCTTTGTTATGTTCCTTGTCTTTTGTGGGTAGACCCCAAGAGGCTGGGCCACCTGTCAATCACTGCTAGCAATTGCCCACCACACTGTAAATCCAGACGGTCTTTTGCAATTCCAGGTGGTTTATTGTGAATGCTTTCTGGTGTGATGAGGTCTTGTGATTTTGTAAATTCTTTACACCTTGTGATTTTTTTATGGATTTCTTTCCACCTTCTTCTCTGTGTTTTGACCTTGCTTTCGGATTCTGTTTTGGGACTCTATTCACCTTGGATGGGCTTCTTGTTACAGGCAATTCCAATTTGACTTTCTGCTCCAATGAGAATTATTGTGATTGTACTTCTTTGTTTTTGTGATGAAAATATGTTTTATTTTATTAAAGTCAGGTGCTTGCCTTTATTACAAGCTGGGGTTTGACAGTGATATCCCCTTCTATTGGGTATTTTTGGAAGTGCTTTAGGAACTCTTTGGGAATTATTGGGACTGGACCATAGGCCTGAATGGAGCTCTTCTAAAAATCCATCCATCCATCCATTTTCCAACCCGCTGAATCCGAACACAGGGTCACGGGGGTCTGCTGGAGCCTGTCCCAGCCAACACAGGGCGCAAGGCAGGAACCAATCCCGGGCAGGGTGCTAACCCACCGCAGGACACACACACACAACAAGCACACACAAGGGCCAATTTAGGATCGCCAATCCACCTAACCTGCATGTCTTTTGGACTGTGGGAGAAAACTGGAGCACCCGGAGGAAACCCACGCAGACACAAGGAGAACATGCAAACTCCACGCAGGGAGAACCCGGGTCTCCTTACTGCAAGGCATGCCACCCCTGCTAATTTTAATTTCTTCCAAAATATTAGCACCCTTTTGTTTCCCAATCACTGCCATATTCTGCTCTAGCAGTATGGATTACACCAGGGTGTGACTGCCTCTCCTGAAACCACCAAACCTTGTTGTCTCTTTTAACATTAATAGCACTCAAAGTAAGCTGCAATTTTTTAAAAGATACTGGTCAATCAAAATAACTTTAATATATATTGGTATCCACAACCTTTTAATGAAAGTCAGCGCAGTAATGCTACCTCCTTTATTGCTCATGTGCAGTGCTACCACATGTCTTATCAGATTAACTCTTTCATTTTTGGATTTAATTTTCCTTTTTGCACTATAAACTTTTTTTAGAGCAGCAGAGCAGTGCAGTAGTTTGTATTGCTGTAGCAAAGCTCTATGCCTGGGTTCAAATCTTCATTTAGTTGCTGTTTTTGTGGAGTTTGCAGATACTCTTCATGTGCGCATGAGTTTTTCTCTGACATTCCAGACACGTGAACTTGTAGCGGTGTTTACAGACAAATACTGTATTTAATCCAGATGTAATTTCATAAGGTATAGTCTGATGTTGGACTTGTACGGAGGTGTAATGTAATTGTATTTTTGTACCTTTAACAATCTGATAGTTTGCATAAGGATTGAAATGTTTGGGGTTCTACCACTACATTTAAAAGGATTACGTTTCACCTTCTGATAATTACAAAACAAGCTCGTGATCAAGAGCTAGTGGCCTACAATCATCGTCTGTAATGAAAGTCCTTGATATTTTATGAGATTTCCTCATATATGTCACATGGTAGTGTACTGACTGTACAGGGTGCCAGCAGTTTTGAAAGGAAATAAAATCAGGAGAAAAGGAAAAGTATAAACTAGAGTGATCAACAATCTACAAAACAAGTTCATTGCGTAAAACCAAAATTTATGGTCAGTAGGCATAGCAAGTCAAAATATGCACATAAATGGAGCCAAAATGGAAGCTGAAAAACACAGTCAAACAGACAGAAAAGAGAGGTTAGAGACTTTTTAATTGAAATCTACAAACTTGGACTTGGACACGTTTCCTGCATAACAGCAGTTTCAAAATGGCATTGTGGGAAAATATGATTTAAATCCAACAATGTTAAAAATATATCAAATTGACAACATTTGTGACCACAGTATTCCTTTAAGCCCCCAGAACAAAGTTTAAATTATTTTACAAGATCAAGGAAAACACATTAAAATAAATAACAAAAGACAAATCATGAAAGGAAGAGGTGCACCTCCAATGTTTGGGGCCAGTGGAGGAGGAAGGAGACGACTTCTAGTTGAAACACATCCATAGTATATTGGAGAGTGACGTGCAGAAAAAGTGCTGTGACATTTCTAAGCTTCCACCAGAAATTAAATGTACTGCAGATATTAAGTGTATTATTGAACTGTTTTATTGTCCTAAAATTATGGATGGTTTTTCATGTGTGTGTATCTTGTAACTTATGTAAGAGAACAACATTGCAACATTTTATTGTACGTTGTTAATAATTTACAATACATACATACAGGTTTTGTTGTATGCATAAATAACATATGGAAGTGGCTTAATGGCGCTCAGTCAGGCTCATGAACTGTATTTCTTTTACATTTATATTTATTTGCTTAGTAGACACTTTTTTCCAATGCGACTTACAAAAGAGGTCAACATAATCAAGTTAACTTTGGTCTGGGGGACTGTTTGGGAACAAGTTGTCTAGGACAAAGTTATGAAAGTGATCGACACGTATAAAGAGCTCAGAACAAAATACAAGTTGGTTACAAACGCCAAAGAGCCAACATCAGTTAGACAAAAATTCTCAGAACAAGAGTACCTTCAAATATTTCTTAAACACATTGAAGGAGTCAGAATTTTGAGTGGAGGTGGACAACCTTATTAGCCTTTTTTTAGCCTTATTTTCTTACTACCCGCTTCGCTCTCCAACTCCCCCCCAGCCTGCGCTACATGCCAGCCACTTCACATCTCTGCCGCTTGTGTTGTGAAGAGGGGGGCTGAATACACCCCAAGGAGATGCGGTCGCTCCTCTGAAACCCCCTCTTAAATGGTTTTTACCTCCTCTTTGCTCGATCAGCTGCTGGCTTGCTGCTGCTGCGTGCTGCGTGATCTGCATTTCGCACAGCACTTCAAACATTTAAAAGCCTGTACAGCAGCTGACCTACTCTTTGTCTTTTATTTCTGGCCCCGGGCCTGGTTAACTCTCTTGGCACAAAGTCTCGTCTTGCAGGATGTGAGTGCTTGATATTTTTTAGTTTATAATTTAAAAATGGAATAAGAATCTGAAAATCTAACAACATCACATTAAAGTTCAATAATTTCTGAAAAGAATGATACCAAACATATATATGTAGGTTTTAAAATAAGCCCGATTTAAAGCGTGACAAAAAAGTGACAGAAAATCATCACAGAAAATCGTTACACTTTTAGGTTTAGGATTTTGTATATAGAGAGTAGATTTCCATATTTACCTGTATGGTAGAAGCAATGCTAACCTGTTCTAGAAAACTGAATTTTTTGGTGAAAATCCAGAAGGAATTCTTCTTCGTTTTCTTCTTGTTATTATTATTGTTGTTATTATTATTATTATTGTTGTTGTTATATTTAGCATACATCTTTATCCAAGGTGACCATCTTACGTGTAATTTAACTATAATACCAAATAAACAATTGGAAAAACAGAAAATAAATGCAAATTTAAGCCAAAGAAATTTAGTTTCACAGCTACTGCCTAAGTTGATACAATGAAATGAAGCACGATAACTTATTTGCTTTATGATTAACTAAGCCAGCACCACTGTAAATATCCAGAAGGAGAGGGGAAGAAATTCTAAGCTGTCCCAAGATGATTTGAAGAGAAGTGTGTCTATGGTGCCTAGACATCAGCAGAGTTCATTCCACAGGTTTGGAGCAAAAGCTAAGAAGCATCATCTAATTTTAACACCATTTGGTGAGGCAGAGCAGCCAGCAGACAGACTGAAGCAGAATGATGCGTTTCTTTGGAAATGCATACAGATAACAACAACTGGAAGTAATGAGTAGCAGAGTCATGAAGAGACTTGCAGGTCAAGACAAGAGTTTGATTTGGATTAGAGCTGCAATTTGAAGCTGATGGAGACAGCAATGCAGATAGTTGGTGTCAGCTATATCGGAGTCAAAGCTCAGTGTTTTTTCATCATCTGGTATTCAGTCCATTCCATGTACTAACCTTATCTAAAGCCCTGAAACCGCAGGTCCTTTCTACTCAACTAACCATTGGAAACAATACCTGTTCTTAATGGTATGCTGTATAGTGGTTACTGCTGTTGGCTTACATCTCCACAGACCGGAGTTTGATTCCTGGCTGTTCATTGCCTTTGTACAGCTTACATGATCTTCCTAAGGCCAAAGCAAATTTATTATTATTATTTTTCCAGGTCCTCTAATCCCTCCCAAAATATACATGTTAGAATAATGGCTGACTCTAAGTACTCCTGATGTATGCCGATTGTCTGAGTTTTTGGTGGATCAATATTCTTTCTAGTATTAATAAAGAAATAAATGCTATGAATTCATTTAAAGATCTGACTTGCAAATATTCAGCATGGGATACATATTGGCCTTTGTCTCTTTTTCCAAGACACTCTAAAATGCAGAGTGAATGACTTAAAATCAAAGTAGTGGCCGATTGTCATTTTCTGTTTGAAGTTTGCATATTCTGCCCATTCCTATGTAGATGTTCTTTCCATATTCTCAAAGATGTACCCATCTATTTAACTTTTTACAAGCAAAATGAAAGATATATTTATTCCAGGTTCAGTTCCTGAAGGGTGGCACTTTCTACCACACTGGCTCAGTTTGAACTAGTTTGCAATTTGTGTCAGATTTTATACTTTATATTTATAATACATTGTAAATTTTAGTGTCCTAAATGATGTCCTAATAAGGATTCCAGTTAAATTGTTTTCTCATCAATCTTTGTACCATAATATTTCATTTAATTTTTATTTCATAGTTACAATGATTGTTCAATACTCTGAAGATAGTTCATCAATTCTTTTCTGCTGGGGCTCCAGCATTTTAGTTTGCAATGAATACTTGCAGCCTTAAAATTCCAAAATGGCTTTGAGAACTTTGAAAGCTCCAGACTCACTAAGCAAAATGGATCATTTATGAGCATAGTGTTAGTTTCAGAAAAAGGTCAGAAAGCTGCACAATCAATGGCATCAACAGCCACTGGTCTGGCAGCTATGCTGAAGAAATTAACCCTGTTGGACTGCTTCATCTCCTCAGAGGCCAAAAGGCAAATTAAATTTAGACTGGTTTCAATAAAGCATTAGTTGCTTTCATTCCCACTTTAGAAACTGATGATAATGATTAGCTGTATTGATCAGCATTGAAGGCCTTTTCTCCAAGTTTGTGGTGAAAATCCTTTTCTTGATAAAATTTCAATAGTGAAAAAGAAACCCATGTAGTAGAGGAGATGAAAGAAAATGGGCGAGAACAATTGGATTCTGGGTGTCTGGTTGGGAGAACCTCAGAAAGTTAGGAGAGATCGACTGTGGAGAACTTTAGTGTTCAAAAAGTGAATATGAAGACTGTAATCAGTCAGGTCATAGCTGGTGGTGACCAAGAAAGAACAATAGTTTAGGAGTTTAACACGAGTTGTAATGTAAGCCCATTTGAGAGTTGTTTATACTTGAAAATAAATTGGCCAGTAGCACTGCATTCAAGTCTTAGTGATGAATCTCGATATTTTAGACTTCCCCAAGTCCGAAAATACCATTTTTGGAATTATGTCTGTAGCAGTGCTACTATTAGTTAAAACTGCATCTCCCAGCAGTCCCTGCAGGGGCTGTTGGGGTCAAAGGTGGTCAGAGGGGTTTAAAAGGAGAGCAGGTGTCCAAGGGGAAAAAAGGTGTTTTTTTTTTGTTGTATTTTGTGTTCCATTTACCTGTTGGACTGCCTCCTTTGATTAAGCCGTATTTAGTCTTTGTGTCCTGGATTGTGTTGTTGTTGGGGTCTGGATCATCTTCTGTCAACCTGTGTGCTGAGGATTGATAGTGGATTCATTGGCTTCCCCACAAGAAAAGGAGTGCTTCTGAACCAATCATCCATCTTCATCTTTACAGTGTCTACCGGTAGGACTGTTTTTTCATTCCCTTTCAGCATGCAGATCTCTGGACTCACTATCGTCATCTTTCATTGCATCCGGTGTTGTTTCCATGGACGTTGCTATGTGGAGTTGTTTGTGTTTATATGTTTAATGTAATATCGCCGTAGGGGTACAGGGGTAGTATTATTGTCTTTAATTATATTATTTAATTTCATTATATTTTTAATTGGTGTTATTTCCCAGTGTGCTTTATTTTGTCTCTGTTTTTGAGTGTGTACGGGTCGGGCCAAGGCTGGGAGTGTCCCTGGGATCTACTCTACAAAATATAAATAAATCACCGTCATATTGACAGTGTGAATCTTAGCGGCACTGGACACACTGTGTGTGTGCGTGTGCGTGTGCGTGTGTGTGTGTGTGTGTGTGTGTGTAAACACGATAACTTGAGTACGGTTTCTCTTAGGTCAACCAAATTTTGCATACAAGTATTAGGTACGTAGATTTCTATCAAATTTTAGGCTATTGCCTCACAGCTTCAGGAGTCCCAGATTTAAATGTTTGCCTCTGCACTGCCTGTGTGGTGCTTGCATATTCTCCTTGTGTCTGTATTTTTTTCTTTCATAGTCTCGTGTATTCCTCCTGCATTTCAAAGGCATGCACAATACCACTGATATCAATGTATCATAGAATTGCCTTTGGGAGATGCACAGACCACCATAGATACTGGCAGCCATCCTTACTGCTAACGTCTAGAACAGGCTCTATTAAACTTTAAACTCAGATGTGGTAGAAGCTGGCAAGCCTGTGACTATCCCTACTCTGGTTTGGATCTTCTCCTGAGCAAAAGAGAAATTTTGTTTATAAAGCTAATCGTTATTTATAGATTGTCACACACGTGCGCATGGGAGGCAGCTAAAGGGCTTGAATAAGGACAGTTCCGAGACATACCAGGATGTGACAGAGTGCACTGACTCTTTTTCTCCCTTGCATGCAGACCATTCACGGGAGATTCCACCTGGTCCTTCTTGACGTCACTTCCGAGACCAAGCCAATGGAAGGAGACCTTGTTGGCTCTGGACCCTGTGATGTCACGTCTGGGCTTGCACCAATGACAGAAGACCTACATGAGCCTGACCCCTTTGACTTCACTTCCTGTCTTCCCCTTTAAAAGCCTCCACCTTTTCTCTATTAACTCAGTTCTGTATCGGACTCAGTTTTGAGCACAGCAGTGCTATCAACTTAAAAATGATTTGCAGCCAGGATACCATATTATACGGGTGGCTGCCCCAAACCTTTCTATGTCTCATTGTGAGTTTTGTGACAAGATGTTAATCTGCTTATAATCAAGCTCTAACAGAGCTTTAGCTGTTTTTTTTAGCTACTAGAGAAGCAGACCTGCCTAGTAAGGCAAGGGTGGCATTGGTACAGGAATCATTTTCGGTAACCGTAATCCTGATGAGTTCTGTTAGGTTTCATGTGACCCATCATTTGAGTCAAACACAGTTTAAAAGATCCGAGGGGAAGTGAAGGACAAGATGCAAGCCAAGATCTCAGTTTTAAAAGAGACTTAGAAATGCTGATAAGTGGATGGATGGAATCCACTAAGTTGTTACTTTTAGGGTCCATTCACACTTGGCCGTTGAAAATGTTAGCATCTGTTTGGCATTTTTCAAACTTTTCAATGGTATTTTGCAAACATTTATCCAGCATTTTCAAAGAAGCATTTTGCATGGAAAATATGATTGATGTCACTTCCGGTCAACAGTTGTGAGGAGTTCTAGTGTTGTGAGGTGACTGTTGTGTCTCCAGGATGTCTTCTATGATTTTAGTGCTTAAGAGGAGTTTTAGCATGAGTGCAGATATTTGACATTTATCAGCTTTAGAATTGCACAAATAAAATTTAAAATACTTTTACTCACCCTTTACTCTTGAATTTGTACAAGTAATATTAGAGTCTTTCAAAAGTAAACAACAATCTCAAAAAATGTTTAGGAACATTTGATTTTGTCATCACTCCATGAGCAGTGTGCAAGACACAAGAACCCCAGTCCCGGGGAATAGCTGCTTGACTTACATAATCAATCATTTATGAAGTTTTTGTATTACTGTGAGATACAAAAGTGCGTGACCACAGTGGATCCAGCATTTCTCTGACTCCCGTCTGAGAGAAAGTGTGTTTGAAAGTGTGTAACTGAACCAACTCTAGAAAGTGAAAGTGCACTTTTTAAACAAAGCAGCTTTATACCTTCAGCTCTGCTAGTCAGGAAAGAACATTTGTGTTAACATGTTGTTTACTAAGATGATGTTGATACTGTGATGGACGACCGGCTACAGACTCCGGTCGCCACCCCCAGGCCGCTAGGAGGAGCCCTCCGGACAGCATGATGGTGCCTCGAGTTCCAGCAGGGCCTCATGGATTTTGTAGTTTATATACACAGCCGTGCTGGATACCTTGGGGGCCACCGGGAGTCGCTGTAGGGGGGCTAGTGGGCTCTTGTGTGCCCTATAACCCAGGAGTGCGTCAGCATCACGTGACCGGAGGGAACGACGTGCTCCCGGGATGAATAAAAGGACTGTTTACCCTGACCCGGGAGGAAAACGGACTTGTGGGTTTGACCAGGAACCACTTCCGGGTCAGGGGATATAAAAGGACTATGGGAAAGCCCAGACACTGAGCTGAGCTGGGAGGTAGGAGGGCGAAGTGTCTGGGCGAGGAGGATTTGGTTTGTTATAGAGAGAATAGTGGTTATATGAGTGTGGTGTGGAGAGTGCTTTGTGCACAATATAATTATAAAATAAATAACATTTATACTTTCACCTGGTGTCCAGAGTGGTACCTGAGGGTTCAAGAGGTGGACAAAGCCTCTATCTGCTACAAAACTGAAAAATTAAAAGGCTGTAGTTGAGTTAATCACGTAGTGACTCTTTAATTTGTGTCTTTTTGTATGTAAAGCCACTGTACTGAACAACAGGTTTCGGCTTAAATGCATGATAGGGTGTTCCTAATGATCAACATCCTGAGATAATACAGCACCCAAACCAGACATGCTCATTGGGTTTAGTTGCTTAAAAATTATGACCTGGGTTTTACAGCTCAAGGAGCTGCTGTTTGATCAGATCAATGAAGACTTCCATCTCTGTGCTGTACAATCATGGCTAAAAGTTTTGAGAATGACACAAATATTAGTTTTCACAAGTTTTTCAAAGAATGGTAACAAAACTTCGGGGAAAAAAACATAAAAATTTGGGGTCCCTGGCCAGGAAACTCCCTAGACATTAATCCCATTGAGAATTTGTAGTTAATCCTCAAGAAGCGTGTGGACAAATTAAAACCCACAAATTCTGACAAACTCCAAGCATTGATTATGCAAGAATGGGCTTCCATCAGTCACGATTTGGCCCAGAAGTTGACTGACAGCATGCCAGGGCAAATTGCAGAGGTCTTGACAAAGAAGGGCCAACACTGCAAATATTGGCTCTTTACATAAACTTAATTTCATTGTCAATAAAAGCCTTTGAAACTTGTCAAATGCTTGTAATTATACTTCAGTATACCATAGAAACATCTGACAAAAAGATCTAAAAACACGGAAGCAGCAAACTTTGTGAAAACCAATACTTGTGTCATTCTTCAAACTTTTGGCCACGACTGCACAAGCAGTGTTAAGTGTTTTTTTTCTGCATAGTTTAGAAGAATTCTGCTTTACTCTTGGTTCATCCCATAGAGAGGCAGTGAACTCTTGTGAAAACACTTTAAAAACGCTCCAAAAATATTCTTATTTTTCTCCAGCATTTTAGAAGCACTGCTACTCGTTTCAATAGAACCATCGTATGGCTGAAACTTCCTGAAAGCTCCAACTGGCTGAGGTTTTCTAAACTGCTCCCTGCTAGAACACTTAGATGTGAAGAGTGCCATTAAAATAATGGCAAATAATTGTATGTGATATACTGTATAATTAGTATATAGTTAGGAGAATTCTGGTCTAGCATTAAATTGCTGTAAAAATGTTTAGATGTGAATGGGCCCTAAATGTTAAGAGGAATTCAGCTATGCATCTTTTTTTTATGCTGTTAGAGTCAGACACAATCCAGAAACCAATGCAGTTTATTTTCAGGATACACATACACATACTCAATTTAGAGTCTACAATCATTCTAACACAGACACCTTTTTTATTCATAATTTGATCAACAGTAATATTGTGTAAGTGGAGCATCTGTGAAATACATATAACCAGAGAACAATGAACCTACATTCATGGTAACAGTTGAAATCACATCATAAGAAGTTAAATAATTATCTAAAATAGCTTAATTAATAGGAGAGATCATAATGTTTTGAATTTTAATAAAATGAATGATAATTACAGCTTGTCTATGATTATGCAAATGTGTCAGACCATTAAAATTTGGAAATACCTTACAAAGTCAATATGACATATACCATATATGACCTTTTTTAAGGATGCATGTTTTCACGTGTTTAGCATTTATAATTTAAATTCATCTGCTAAAAATAATATTCAATAATGACTAGCTAAATCAAAACATCAGACACAATAAATATAATGCTCCTGGAGGTATGTAAATTAATATTTACATTTACAATTAGGCTGCTACATATAATTTCTTGGCCACAAAGGATAAAAAGTCAGGAAGGGGTTTTATTCATTCAAGTCAATTATTTTTTTAAATCCCATTTCCCATTGACAGGCTCAGTGCCCTGTAGATATTTATTGTTAAAACACAAACAGCATGCAGTAAAACACCAAACCGCCATACGTGTCTATCCTTGTAAACAGCTGAGGGAAGACATTTGGATCTTTCAGGACTCCTGAACTGGGAGCAAAGTCACAATAAGACAAAGACTGTCTGTTTAATAAATAGACACAATTATACATTATTATGCAGTACTGAAGTCCATCCATCCATTATCTAACCCGCTAAATACTAACTACAGGGTCACAGGGGTGTGCTGGAGCCAATCGCAGCCAGCACAGGGCACAAGGCAGGAAACAAACCACGGGCAGGGCGCTAGCCCACCACAGGGCACACACACACACACACACTAAGCACACACTATGGACAATTTAGAATCGCCAATGCACCTAACCTGCATGTCTTTGGACTGTGGGAGGAAACCGACACAGACACGGGGAGAAACATGCAAACTCCACGCAGGAAGGAGTCTTCTAACTGCGAGGCAGCAGCGCTTCCCACTGCGCCACCGTGCCGCCCTATTATGCAGTATCTACTAAAAAAAATAATTGTTTTGAAATTCAAGGTCAGGAATCAATAAAGAATGTGAATCATAGATTTAATAATGGGTGAAGTCTCCATTTGAAGCAAAACGTGAAACCATACAATTATTGAATCTGCTGATCAGACCTGGATGGGAATTTTGGCACATTCCTCTTTAGGATTAATTTTACGTCATTTTGCTTTTAGGGGTGTCATGACCTGTTTGTCCTGATTCAGTCTGGCCCACCACATGAGTTTATTTCATTTCAACGAGATATTTTTATTTTGATATTTTGGTCATTATTCTAGGCTGCACCATTTTGTACTGTGGATGGTTGCAGCGTTCCTATAGTTTGTGGCCACTAAGCCTGTTGCCAATCACAAGACATATTGTGTCATCATACTTGGCTTATATAAGATGACACTGTGTGCCAGCAGAAAAAAATCCAATCTTTATATTGTTTTAGCTTTTTCTATGACTTTTAAGAAAGCTAAAAGGAGCTTCCAATAAGACTTTAATG
The DNA here is from genome assembly GCF_900747795.2 of Erpetoichthys calabaricus. Lineage (NCBI taxonomy): Eukaryota > Metazoa > Chordata > Cladistia > Polypteriformes > Polypteridae > Erpetoichthys > Erpetoichthys calabaricus. Next base: position 109,816,468 of record NC_041403.2, on the reverse strand, counting down.
TTAGCCTTTCTGCTTTATTTCTTGACCATGATTCTGCTTGGTGATGTAGTTCTGACACTTTGTTTCTGACCTCTATCATGATTCAGATTTCACTTGTTTATTTCCTGTATTTTATGTATAAAACCTTGCTTAGATTCTAAAAATATACTCAGACTGGAAAGGCAAAAAACAGTGTATGAACAAAATAAATTGGATTAATAAAACCATACATACACCAGGTGCCATGCCAAGTTCATTTACAAATCTCAAATCAAACGAAAACTATGCACTCATGCATGTGTTTTTAACCACTTCCACTCACCTCCCACCAGTAATCCCATATAGCCTTAAAAACCTCCATTTTGACCTAATCACCATATATTGTAAATCTGGCCATGTTCCTAAGTGATGACTGCATTTTCAAACCATGGGGGAAAGAAGGAAATGAATCTTCAAAGAATGTGATCTTGAGGTATTATTGATATTTGACAGAGTGGCCAAGGGGGACCTGCTCCATTAAAATGAATACACTGCTACTAAATTAAGTCTCAAAAATAAGTCTTCATCAGTTTTTAGGGTCACAATTAATGTAAATACACTAATAAATTTATTTGGTTGTTGGAGAACAACAGCAGTACTGCTGCCACATTGTAAGTCTCGTGGTCACATACTATGTACTCTCTGCAAAAAGTATACATGGGGGTCTTCATGGATTTACTCTAGTTTCCTACCACAATCCAAAGACATACAGGTAAAGTGAACTGACAATGTCCCTGATGTGTGCCCCTGATGTGTGTGGGTGTGTGTTTATCATGCAATGGGATGGCGCTCTGTCCAGAGGTCGTTACTGCTTGCAGTCATTGCTGACTAGGATGGGCTTCAGCTGCCCCCCGTTTCTGGATAAGCAGGTTTAAAGCAAAGATGGATTAATTAATACTTAAATCTGTCCTGCCCAAAGCAACTCTCACTTGCACATCGCCGATTGTTAAAAGAGTACAGTTTCATTCACAGTAGTTCACTATTTCAGATTTAGTTTGAGAGAAATTATTTCAACTTGAATATGTTGCATACAGTACGGCACTGTGATAATTATCATCATACTTGGGTTAGGGTTATAATGCATGTTAGGGGCATGAGGCAGTGTGTGTGGTTTTAGTTTTGTAACTAGAACAGTGTAATTAGGCTCAGGTTCTGTAGGTGCGGAGTTGGGCAGTTGTGGGGTATTTCGGTGTGGAGTAGTGATGGGCAATACTGCTGATTTTCTTTTCAATCTGATACCGGGTGTTACTTTGGCCAATACTGATACCAATACTGATGCAGCCAGAGTGTTAAAAATGGTTAATCTTCTTTAAAAATGTACCATATTTGTGAATATCAAAAACTTAAAAAAAAAAAAAATGTAAAGACTTTGTATTAGTAGATTATTACATATAGTGCCAGAGATCAGGCTTGTTTGCTTGTTTATTACCAGAAATTGTTAAACACGTTCAGTTCATGGAAACGATCTGTGGAACAACAACAAGCGTTAGCATTACATTTTTTTTCTCGAAAAAACCATGCACAAAGCAGTGCATTTTTTTGGCTCAAAAAATTACATTTTTATTTTTTACTGTAAAAAGTGCTAAACATTAAATGTACACAGTCAGAAGTGTAACAAACATAATGATACAAATACCAAGCAAGCGACACTTTCAGATTCATCAGGCTCACTTTCTGTTTCACTGTGCGTTTCAATTTCACTGATTGAAGACAGATTCACTTCGTCATCACTGCTGATGAGAGGCTCCTCAACATCTCTGCTCGTTTCACTGTCAAGAGCGTGCAACACTTGGACTGCTGAAAAACGTGTTTCTATGAGACAGCATTATTACTAGGCACACCTACAGGGGAAGAGGAGAAGACGCGGCTATACTGTTGCCCATGTAACGCTCAGGACTACTGCTTCTCTGCATTGTTTTTACAGCCTGAGTGACACTCTGGTCTGATTCTAGGAAATGGGATTTAAAGATAATATTTAGTAATATTTCCATCAATATATATATATATATATATATATATATATATATATATATATATATATGGAAGAGAATATATATATAATATATATATATTGTGGGGAACATCCCGGACACAGACAGGTAGACATCGTTGATTGCACCACAACATGTTTTTTTACACTGATGAACACACACAACCCAGTGCCGCAGCACCAATCACCCCAAAGTCCAGCCCAACTTCCACCCAACTTCAGCCATCGAATGGAGGGAGGCGGCTCCTTTTATAACCACCCGGATGTGCTCCAGATGCCTCCCGACAATCTTCCGCCGGTACTCCCCAGTGTGGCAGAAGTGCTGGCTGCGTATCCGGAAGCACTCCTGGTGTCCCTGGTCTTTTTACCCCCAGCACTTTCAGGTGTGGTGGAAGTGCCGAAGGCCAGGGCTCCAAAGGCATCAGGGCGCCCCCTGGCGGTGACCACGGGCCCCTACAGGGTTAAGCTTCAAAGCACTGTACCCGTGGTCCCCAAAGCCACCAGGGCAGTCAACATCTCATGGTCTGGAGGAGGCGTAAGCCATCCTCCAGACCTGTTCGGCGTCCCGGCTGGGTACCACCCCCAGCCGCATGCCACAATAAATATATATATATATATATATATATATATATATATATATATATATATAGATAGATAGATAGATAGATAGATAGATAGATAGATAGATAGATAGATAGATAGATAGATAGATAGATAGATACTTTATTAATCCCAATGGGAAATTCACATTCTTTAGCAGCAGCATACTGATACAATAAATAATACAGTAATCCCTCGCTATATCGCGCTTCGCCTTTCGCGGCTTCACTCCATCGCGGATTTTATATGTAAGCATATTTAAATATATATCGCGGATTTTTTGCTGGTTCGCGGATTTCTGCGGACAATGGGTCTTTTAATTTCTGGTACATGCTTCCTCAGTTGGTTTGCCCAGTTGATTTCATACAAGGGACGCTATTGGTGGATGGCTGAGAAGCTACCCAACTTACTTTTCTCTCTCTCTCTCTTGCGCTGACTCTCTCTGATCCTGATGTAGGGGGTGTGAGCAGGGGGGCTGTTCGCACACCTAGACTATACGGACGCTCGTCTAAAAATGCTGAAAGATTATCTTCACGTTGCTACCTTCTGTGTGCAGCTGATTCGTGAAGCGACATGCTGCAAGGTGCTTCGCATACTTAAAAGCTCAAAGGGCACGTATTGATTTTTCTCTGTCTCTCTCTCTCTCTCTCTCTCTCTCTCTCTCTCTCTCTGCTCCTGATGGAGGGGGTGTGAGCTGCCGCCTTCAACAGCTTTGTGCCGCGGTGCTTTGCATACTTAAAAGCCAAACAGACATATTGATTTGTTTGCTTCACTCCTTTGAAGAGGAAGATATGTCTGCATTCTTTTAATTGTGAGACGGAACTATCATCTCTGTCTTGTCATGGAGCACAGTTTAAACTTTTGAAAAAGAGACAAATGTTTGTTTGCAGTGTTTGAATAACGTTCCTGTCTCTCTACAACCTCCTGTGTTTCTGCGCAAATCTGTGACCCAAGCATGACAATATAAAAATAACCATATAAACATATGGTTTCTACTTCGCGGATTTTCTTATTTCGCAGGTGGCTCTGGAACGCAACCCCCGCGATGGAAGAGGGATTACTGTACTAAATTAAAGAATGATAATAATGCAGGTGAAAAACAGACAATAACTATGTATAATGTTAAATGTTAACGTTTACCCCCCCGGATGGAATTAAAGAGTCGCATAGTTTGGGGGAGGAACGATCTCCTCAATCTGTCAGTGGAGCAGGACAGTGACAGCAGTCTGTCCCTGAAGCTGCTCTTCTGTCTGGAGATGATACTATTAAGTGGATGCAGTGGATTCTCCATAATTGATAGGAGCCTGCTGAGCGCCCTTCGCTCTGCCACAGATGTTAAACTGTCCAGCTCCATGCCAACAACAGAGCTTGCCTTCCTCACCAGTTTGTCCAGACATGAGGCGTCTTTCTTCTTAATGCTGCCTCCCCAGCACACCACTGCGTAGAAGAGGGCGCTCGCCACAACTGTCTAATAGAACATCTGCAGCATCTTATTGCAGATGTTGAAGGACGCCAGCCTTCTAAGGTAGTATAACCGGCTCTGTCCTTTCTTGCACAGCGCATCAGTATTGGCAGTCCAGTCTAATTTATCATCCAGCTGCACTCCCAGATATTTATAGGTCTGCACCATCTGCACACAGTCACCTTTGATGATCACGGGGTCTATGAGGGGTCTGGGCCTCCTAAAATCCACCACCAGCTCTTTGGTTTTGCTGGTGTTCAGGTGTAGATGGTTTGAGTCGCACCATTTAACAAAGTCATTGATTAGGTCCCTATACTCCTCCTCCAGCCCATTCCTGATGCAGCCCACGATAGCAGTGTCATCAGCGAACTTTTGCACATGGCAGGACTCCGAGTTGTATTGGAAGTCCGATGTATATAGGCTGAACAGGACCGGAGAAAGTACCGTACCCTGTGGCGCTCCTGTGTTGCTGACCACAATGTCAGACGTGCAGTTCCCAAGACGCACATACTGAGGTCTGTCTTTAAGATAGTCCACGATCCATGCCACTATGTATGAATCTAATCCCATCTCTGTCAGCTTGTCCCTAAGGAGCAGAGGTTGGATTGTGTTGAAGGCGCTAGAGAAGTCTAGAAACATAATTAATAATAAATAAATAAATAATAGACATAATAATATGTCAGGTTTGAAAACATGCTCTAAGTACGTCCATTCATCAAACTACAAATATATTATACTCCTCCCTAAAAACAGACATTGATTATTTCTATTCAAACAATTACAACAATCTTACATCATATTACAATATTAACATTGCCTGGACACTGCCGGCCTTTGTGGAAGGCTTCTTTAAGTGTAGACTGCAGCCTGAGTGTCTGTGCACTCTTTTGATCGTCTCTTTTGTAACTCTGTTTGTTGGGCAACATGACTGACTTTAAGTGTTTTACTAAGTTTGTGGTGCTGCCGCAGTAACATACGGTTTTCTGACACGCATCACATTTTTCTTCATTTTTGTTCACTCAGTGGAGTAAAATAACTCCAAACAACATTTCACTTTCTTTCTTCCATTGCCTCATATATGCAGATCCACTGCTTTGGTTGGTGGAGCGTAGCCACTGCGAGTGTGAATTCAGGGTGATACAAAATGCAGAAGGAAAAGCGGCTCCTGTTTCACACTATATGACATGTTTAACGTATTCATGTTCTCACCATCAAATGCTTTTTAAAAATAATTTCTAATAAACTTGCATATTATTGAAAATACAGTATGCAATATCGATTTTTAATGTGAACATTGATGCTTAAATTATAAAGGTCATGATCGGAAGCATCGATACTTTAGTATCGATCCACCTATCCCTAATGTGGAGATGAGCTGATTGCATAATTCGTTTAGCTATTCTACATCAGCACTCCAAAGGTCACATGTAATTAGAAGGCAGCAACTCACACAGGTATAACGGACAAACTGAGGGAGAGATTGAAAAGGAAGAAAAAGAATGAGAGGAAGAAATTGATGCAGTAAGAAGGAAAAAAGATTAGAGAGTGCAGCATCAATCTGGCGCCAGTGTGGAATGAAGATGGTGAAGCAGTCGGGGAAACCACTTGGTGGAGCAGGTTGTGGGTCATTCCTGGATGGACCAGATTGCTTCTGCATCATTATGGAGAGCAGGAGCAATTGCAGGGCTCCTAGGGATCCCATGAATGCTGACATGGGCATAAGGAAGATGAAGCCAGGGTCAGTGCTCATAGACAAGCTGTTGGGACAGGAGTTGAGAAAGGGCTCCAAGGATCTGGTAGACACCACAGCCTAGTCAGGCTTAGTGCATCCTGGCAGACACCAGAGGAAGTCAGAGGACCACTTATAGCAGGGTATTGGCCCCATTGAGCATACTTGTGAGATGGGTGAGCAGGGTGGGATGAGAGTCTGAGAGAGATTTTGGTGGTTTTGGCTTGTTTTTTATCCTTGATTTTAATGGAATATTTATTGATTTTAACTTCCTCACCTACGGTTATGTTTTTATTGTATTATTATTTATTGAGAAGACTATGTACTGCGCTTTTTGAATACTTTGTAAATAAAAGCACATTGCACTAGGGCTGTGTGATGTCTTAGAGGTTCACTTTGTCACATTGAAATTTCAAAACATCAATGTTTTGGGGGGAAAGAGAGATTATAACTAATTAGCTGTTCTACCCACATACAAGGGTCAACACATGGTAGTGAGGGAATGGTGCATAGGAGTTTTAGCTCGGGGTGCAGGAGTATGTTTTGTTGTCTCACAGATGGCTGCAACTTAGCATACTTAGCGGTGTTCAGTAATGTTATTACTATGACTCAAAGGTGATTCATTCCAATTACAAATCACCACATCATTTTGGCACAAAACTCTAAAATTAGATCTGCCTTCATTATAAAATAATGAATAAATGTCCACTGGCAGGAAACTAGAAGATAATAATTCTTGGTCATTTTCTTTGTACTGTATTTGGAACAAAAAAATCAAAAAAAAAATTGTGTTTCATTGTGTTTAATTGTGGTTTGGCTATAGTACATATTTTGCCTTTTTTATGCATGTAAATAACAGGTTGGAAAAAGCACATAACTCTTATTGTTGATTGGTATTGTAAGCTTGCAATGTACAATGTGCTTGGAGGAGGACAAAGGCACTGGCTTTTTACTTTCTTGTATACGAAGTATGGGGAATGTATAGTAATCATCTAAAAATTCAACCTCGAGATCTTGATGATGCTCAACGTTTTAGACCTCCCTGAGTCCGAAAAAAAACATTTTTGGAATTAAGACATGCAGGTTAGGTGGATTGGTGATTCTAAATTGGCCCTAGTATGTGCTTGGTGTGTGGGTGTGTTTGTGTGTGTCCTGCGGTGGGTTGGCACCCTGCCCAGGATTGGTTCCTGCCTTGTGCCCTGTGTTGGCTGGGATTGGCTCCAGCAGACCCCCGTGACCCTGTGTTCGGATTCAGAGGGTTGGAAAATGGATGGATGGATGTCTGTCTGTTTGTCTGTGTGTGTGTGTGTGTGTATGTAAACACGATAACATTGTGACGATGCGGGCTCACTCCATGCTCCCATCTGACTTCTGGGAGCTCTTGAACCTGACACCGTCAAAAAGTGCAAAGTGCTTTTATTAAAACCAGCAAACAAAAACAGTAATGTCCAAACAAAAAGTGCAGTGCTCCACAGTTCCAATAAATAGATAAATAACCCAATAAAATAAGTGGAAGGTGGAGGTTAAAATCCAATAGAAAAAAAAAATCCTTTAAAAAAAACAACGAGGTTAAAACAATGGCTGGAAGCTGTCCTTTTAAACACAAAGCCCAGTGACTTTCTTTTACTGGTGACTCCCCTGCTTCTCCCGTCTAGGCTATGCACCAGGGGAGCCACCCTACCTGCAGCTGATCTGCTTTCTGCCTTCCATGACTTGGGCTCCCCAGCGACCAGGGCGCTCATGCTGGGGCTTTCACGTCCCAAGTCTCAACTCCTGCTGCCTTCTTGGCCTTATGTGGCGAGCCATCATCCTTCCGGTCACTCCTGATCCTCACTACATGCTCAGCAGGAGCGACCACAATCGACTGCTCCCGGGGTGCCGGCCAAACACCCAGGCTCACTGTTCTGCTGCCCGCAATCAGTGCAAGCCTGCGCTTGCTCGCTCTCGCTCTCCTGCACCAGCTTTTCTCTACCTGCTTCCAGCCTTCTTCTCCTGCAACCTCCATTTTGTCTTTTCCTTTTCTTCCCCCTCCTAGCTGCCTCACACTTCTATTTATTACAGGGTCGTGGATCAGATGTGGCAATTAGCAGCTCCCGGGACTAATTACGGATGCGGACGACTCCTCACCTGTGCACTTTAGTGAGGACTGTCCGCATCACACATCACCCGGGAACCACTCTGGCCACACATACCACGCCCCCTCGCTAAGCCACGAGTGCAGCGATTATTTATTTAAAAAGTGGCCTTTTTGACGTGAGCTATGGACTCGCTACACCACAAACATGAGTACGCTTTCACTTAGGTCAACCAAATTTTGCATACAAGTATTAGGTTCAAAATGTAGATTTCTATCAACTTTTGAGCTAGTTCCGCTAACTGGAAGTGGTACTTTTTCATTCATGCAGCTGCAGAATATTTATTCAACTTTCTTCTTATATAATTTTGTAGAATCAACTCTTGGCAGAGGCCAGCAGGGCGGTCGTGAGGCACATACATATGGGCACCGTTCTCATCCCTAGCAGCTTCACCGTCACTTCCCCTACCTCTTCATATCTTAAATCATTCTGGAGGCAGATTGAAGACTTAAGTGCCAGGTTAAGTGAAAAATTAAGGAAAACGTACTAAGTAATTGCAACACAAACACTGACTTAATCAGTTTTAACGCGAAAAGATGCCGATGAAAGAAGAGAAGAAGCAGGCCGCTAGGGTGGAGAAAAGAGCTGCTCAGGAAGCAGCAAGCGCATCAACCTCTGAGCAAATGAATGCTAAACATACAGAGAAAGAGTATGAAATCTATAAATGTTCAAGTCAAGTTTATTCACTGCATGTTATCGTGCAGTGAGCCGTTACTGGTACTTTTATAATAATCGTTCATTATATTATTAATTTGATTTGATTTGTTGTTGATGGTTCTTTAATGTACAGAATATAAAAATATATTCATTATCTTGCAGTTTACTCCTCAAATATCCATCCCCATATCCGAGTATACGAGAAAGACTAGTTGAGACCACTTCCAATTTTTTGGAAAAATGTAAGGCACTGCTTTAATACATGGTGTATTTTTTTTGTTTTTTTTTACATAGCATAATTACATTCTTAACTGCCTGCAAGCAGTTCTTGAAGTGGGAGCAAATTATTATCAACTGTGTTTATTCAATGTCTTGTTCCTCCTAGCAGTTCATTAATAATTATACATGACATGGTTGCCCCTTGGAGGGTGGAGCGTGAGTGTACTTACTGGTCCTATTGAATCTACACCATACACTAACATTCAGTTGAAGGTTAGGTGTCCCTTTGAAGCTTCAAGCGCCGCTGGTACCAGCCCACTTCAAGCACTGCTAAACAAGCACCACTATGCCATCACGTTCTTTCTCCGACGTCCAAATGTCACTGCAAGGGTTATGTTAAATATAACACAACAAGAATATGCTCCAGCTGCCCTGTGGATGAGGATGAGCAGGTTTGGAAAATGGATGGTGAATGAAAATATTGCAACATCACTGAAAAGTTAGCCTGGAGATCAGTCACCCACAGTATGAACTGACATTCCATCTCTCAAATGAGCAGCTTCAGGGTACCAATTAATGGGGACAAGCCTGCCAAAGTTGTAAAAGAATTCCAACTTATGCGGCAACAGTGAGTGATTATTTCAAACAGAGATGAAGGCCCCTGTCATCAAGATCAGTAATTACGCAAAGTATAAACTAAATACCCAAACCCTGATGATCAGTCCACAGCATTACCCTCCGAAGTTAAAATGTAATAAACAACAGATAAAAGAAATTAAAATAAAGTCACCACAACAATGAGGGAGTAATCAGTCCATGTAAAATCTTTTGAGCAAGTAAAAGTCAATTAACAGCAGAACCTTAACTAGATGACCTTCACTAGGTGCTGGTTAGAAAAGGTGTGACAAAAGCCCGGTGGAAAAATAAAGTCGACAGACCTCCATCGAAGCGTTGCTGAGAAAAGGTGCCAAGCAATTCAAGACCATCTAAATCTTTACTTGCCTCAGCTGGAGTGTTGTACAATCTATGCTGACCTACCAAAGAGAGCTTGAGATGTGCAGGGAAGACCAAAAAAGGGGTGACTTCTCTTCCCTTCACCCTTCTGATCAGCACATTTATTGCTGTCTTGCAGCATCCATTTTAGCACTGAAGTCTTGATAAAAATAAACATTATGATCTTCAAAAGAGAACTTCTGAAATTTTCCTGCCTTGTGGTTAACTGTCAGATGGTCTTGATAACTCATAAACTGCTTCATAATAGTAGGAGAGTAAGATGTGTTATCTCCTGCACTATACACCTTGTGTGCCCTCTCTTTAATGGGCTCAAAGGAAGCAGAAGCAGGAAAAATTTTCAGCCAGAGCTGACGAAGGAAAGCCAGCATATCATTTCCTTCTCTACCAATCCTAATGCTGACAAGTCTAAGGTTGTTATGGTGCTGATGACTTTCCATCCAAGTGAGCTTTGCCGACAATGACTCAACCTCCCCATTCGTGCCAGTGACTTCCGCAGTATGGTGGTCAGTCATTGCTTTAACGGAGCCAACATCATTCTGTAGAATTTTGAAGTCAGCCAATAAGGCGTTCATGTCAGCCCGGAGCTTGTTATGATTCTGCTGGATGATATCCTGTAAAGAGTTCACCTGGTCCCCAATAAATATGTTCACTTCCTCCACAAAAGAAGCCATGAAAGGAGAGATGGCATCCTGCTCTGTGCTGCCTTCTAATTGGATGCAAGTGGATACAGAAGTAAGCAGACATTAGCGGAGTGTGTCATGTGATCCCCGAATGCAATACACATATGATGCTGAAACATTTAAATTACAAACTGTGTCTTATATAATATACCATTTATCTATCTACAGTGGATACATAAAGTATTTAGACCCTTTCACTTTCTGCATACTTTATTGTGTTGTAGATGGGCAGTTTTGCCCATCTATCTCCAGTCAATAACCCATAACATGTCTCCAGAAAGGTTTGTAGATTTATTAAAATTCAAAAACTAATAACTCTCCTTATAAAAGTATTTCAAACCCTTAATTCAGTACTTGTAGATGCCCTTTTGGCAGCAATTACAGCCTTGCGTCTTCTTATGTAATTTTCTACAACCTTTGCAGATGCTTTTAACCCCTGCTGTTGTTTTCTGGTCTTACCTTATTATTTACTGACTAAAATAAAAGTTTCATTTTATAGTTAGCTGTTGTCATGGCTCCTGTCCTCAGAATCTACAATTACTCCACAGCTCATACTGCCTACTGAACTCGATGTGACTGCCCTCCTCTCTCAAGATCATGGCTCAGCTTCCTCATCAATGATGTCAAAGTTAGGGTCTAGTACAGAGTGAGCAACCACTTCTGAAGCAGTCGGGCTGTGTGATGTTGACATTAGGTGGTTAACCCATGCAACTCAAACAAGTAAGAAAATGCATGCATGTTGTAACATTCAAGTGCATTTGTAGACTTGTTTAGCTAGCTTAAAAGTTGGGGTATTCTGAAATTTTCTAGTCACTTGATCAAATAGTTTATTACCTTTTTGTTTATTGCATATTTTATATCAGTGAGTCATATTTATAAATAACACTGACAACAGAATGTACATACACGTACTAGTAATGTACATAAAATGTTTTTAATGCCACCCATCCATCCATTCATCCATCCATTTTCTGCTGCTTATCCAAGTTAGGGTCATAAGTTCAGTGGTTTAAGCAAAGATGGACAGCCTTCCCTTTTCCCTGCCAACTCCTCCGGGGGATACAGAGGCATTGTCAGGCCAACTGAGACATAATCTGTCCAGCGTGTCCTGGGTCTGCTCTGATGTCTCCTCCCAGGTAGACATGCCTGAAACACCTCCCTAGGGAGGCTTCCAGGAAGCATCCAAAACAGATGTCTGAACCACCTCAACTGGCTCCTTTCCATGTTGAGGAGCAATAGCTCTGCTTTCTCACCCAGAAGCCTAGACACCCTTTGAAGGGAACTCATTTCTGCCACCTGTATCCTAGTAACCTAGTTCAATCAACCACTACCTGCAACTCTTGACCATAGATGAAGGTAAGAACATAGATTGACCAGCAAATCGAAAGCTTCATCTTTTGGCTTAGGTCCCTAAATCATGACTGGCTCATAGAACATCTGAATCGTTTTAGTAACATTAAAAAGGCAAGTTTATAGGGGGATATTATACTCATGGGGGACTGTAACTACCCGAATATTTAACACAGTATGTTAAAACATCAACATGGGGGAATCCTGTCTGGATTTAGTATTTTGGAATAATCAATAATAATTGATGGTGTAGAGGTGACTAAACCATTAGAGCGAAGTGACCATAATATAATACAGGTCTTGGTGTTTTGGAGTGCAGATGCAAAGACTAAAACTGTTATGTGTAACTTTGGTAGGGAAAATTTTGAGCAGATGCGGAAAAGTCTAAGGAGGATAGACTGGAATAAGCTTACAAGTGTGGAGAGTGTTGAGGAGCAGTGGAACAGCACAGGTACATACCTAAATTTGGAATAAGCTGGAAATTTAAAAATAATCTGCAATGGCTTAATAAAGAGTTGAAAAAGAAGCTGCAAAGGACAAAACAGTTGTATAATGTTTATAAGATTGATATCACCAACGTGAATCATAGGGCATATGAGAACATGAGGGCAACCATAAAGAAGGATATTAGGGAGGTTAAAAGGCAGTTAGAGAGGAATATAGCAGATATGGCGAAAGACCACCCAAAAAGATTCTTTTAACAGTAACAGTTTAACAGTAAAAGAGCAGTCAAGGAGGAGGTGAAGTGCGTCAGAAATAGTAAAGGGGAATTTAAAAATACACTGTGAAATAGCAGATGCTCTAAACTTGCATTTTTCTGAGGTCTTCACATGTGAGAAGTATTTAAAAGTAAATGGGACTACTAAGGATGTATGGAGTGATTTGGAAATTGTAGAGGGAGAAGTGCTGCTTAAATTAAATATGTCATCAAACAAATCACAAGGACCAGCTATTTACACTCAAGTTCTTAAGGAGGTTAGCAAGTACATATATAAACCCTTGCCTGATATTTTAGGAAGTCACTGTGCACTGCTGAAATTCTGAAGGACTGGAAAATGACAAATATTATTCATTTATATAATAAGAGTGACCTGGCAGATCCAAGCAACTATAGGTCTATAAGCTTAACGTGTATCACAGGTAAATAATGGAAGGAATTATTAAGTATAAGATTGAGCAGCATAAGGCAAGAACAAGAGTTTTACTGAATATTCAGTATGGGTTCCGAAGAGGGAGGTCATGTTTTACCAACATGCTGGAATTCTATGAGGAAGCAACAAAAGAAGTATCTTGATGTTCAGAAAGGATTTGATAAGGTGCCACATGAGAGGTTGGGCATCAAACTAAAAGAAGTGGGAATTCAGGGTGTTGTTTGTAGATGATTGCAAAATTGACTTAGACACAGGAAGCAGAGGTTGACAGTGCGAGAAACACTATGAGGCTGACATTAAGAGTGGTGTTCCACAGGGGTCAGTGAGCTGCTGTGACTGATGTTTGTGCAAGAAAAAGCATAGCGGTGGAGATGAGTGTGGGATGGGACAGAAGCAGACTGTTTGCACATAATGTGGCCTACTGGAGTATTCTGGTACATTAAGGAATGGTGCTGAATAGTTCAATTATATTATTGCTATTATTTTGAGTAAATAATGAATATCAGTATTAACAATCTGAATTAATACATACACATGTTATGCCATATCTTTCTTGTGTGGTAACATGTGATCATCCAGTCCCGTCTACATCTGACCCCACCCCTTCTTGCATCCTGCAGTGAGGTGTATTTGATTCATCACACACGACTGGAGGTGCTTCAATGTTTTGCTGTCAGGAGCAGCTGTGTAACAGAAAATATATACAAGATGAAGTAACTGCTGTGAAGGTAAAATAAAACAGTAAACTAATTCGTAGTCACACAGAATGGTTTTATGTTTTAAGACAGAATAGTTTGCAAATTTGCCAATGCTTTTCAATATAGGATTTTGAAACTTCAAAAATGTGCACTTAAGAGTAAAGTTGTCAGACATAATTAATTATATGTATGTTTTATATGCAACTTTCTTAAAAATATGTAAGATATTTTAAAATTTAAAAAGGATAAAACTATGCAATAGGCACAGAGTGCAAAGTGCAGTATTTGTGATATCGCAATGCAAATTGAACTATCCAATCAAATTTCTTTGCAGAGTAAGTGTGCTAAATTTCAACAAAAGTTGAAAATTGCTTCATGCGGACAGACAGACATGGCCATCTCAGTAGGTGCATTTCGCCTTACTGCTTTTGCAGACGCATCCTAAGAATGACCCCAGTGTGCCTAAAGTGAACGATTGATTGTTTTGAGATGTTTTTATTAATTTAACTGGACTGTGAAAGCACATAACTGTAAGAGATTAATACTTGGTAAAGCTTTGTATGATTTATTTAAACTACATTAAGGCCTTGCTAAGGTCTTGTTGCATGGTAGAACATGCTAGTTAGTGCAGTAACTCCTTAAAATGAGAGTAAATGAGAGAAAACCAAATAATAATAAAACTGCAATAATCATCTACATTTTACAATAATATTTTAGATTTTAGGAAGAAGAAAGATGTCAGAGATAATTAAAAATATGTATGTAAAACATGAAACTTCCTTGAAAATAAATAACATATTTAACAATGATAGAGCTAATTGCAATATTTAAAATATTTTACTGTGAATTGTTTACAATATATATCATATAATAGACATAGAATACAGAAATTATGCAGCTTTTATTTACTTTGCAGCATAACAGCTAAAATAAATTGTTTAATCAAATGTATTGTATGAAATGAATTTCGAATAAAAATAATGTTTTTAGCCTTGAGAGAGGAGTTGCTCAGTGCTCTTATTAACAACTGCAGTATCCTCTCGAGGGAAGTGTTGAACCTGTTATAATTAAATGAGTGACAGAGCTGTTAACTGCATGGAGTGCTGAGGTTCTTGATAATTGGGCAGAGTGGAATCAATATGGAGTTCAGAATTTCCAAATTCTTTTGTCCCTGAGGTCCCAGTAGGCTCAGTCAGGCCATTGCATCGTAAGTACATTGTTTTCCAGTTTACTGACTTGTCTTGTGTTCACTGTGGATGAGGAGGCCTCAGCAAATTATGAGAAAGAACCCCTTAGAATAAAAAAATAGCTTTCTGATGCTAACATTTTATATTTGGAAAGAATTTTAATTTGTAACTTTAATATCTTAGTTTTCTGCTTGAATTTAGATATACTTAACAATCTATACAAACATGTGTACGTTTCTACAAGGTAAATCTGGTTGTTGTAAAGTATGAAATTTCTTAATAGGGCTGAATTACACAATGAGAAACACTACATTGGTTTGAATATGCAATTACACTCTTTCCAAGGTAAATTTTCAGAGTAATGCCCAAGAGGAACCATTCACATGAAGGTTCAAGAAAAGAACTTTATTAGATTTGTAACAGGTTCCACAATGGCCATGAATAGATGATAACAGATTTGTGAATTAATCGTGAGTTCCTGATTTTCCATAGACCATAAACTATGTTCATATGTTTTGGATCGGTCAGTGTTCTGCCTACTGCGTTTTAGAGATTTTTATTTTATCCACATATTAGGAATCTTTTCAAAACCCAAATAACCAATTATGTATGCAAACCCTTCAGTGAATTAAATGTTTTTGTCCTATTGGGAACCACAAAACTCAGGAAGGTGCTATTAAAGAAACAATATTTTTAAGGGCGTAGCTACCAAACAGTGGTCTCCTTGTTAATAAACTGGTTTCTGTGTTGTTTTAATCACATCTCAGGACTGTTTCAAAAATTAACAGTGATTAGATATGCAGTGATCCCTCCTCGATCATGGGGGTTGCATTCCAGAACCCCCCGCGAAAGGTGAAAATCCGCGAAGTAGAAACCATGTGTTTATATGGTTATTTTTATATTGTCATGCTTGGGTCACAGATTTGCACAGAAACACAGGAGGTTGTAGAGAGACAGGAACGTTATTCAAACACTGCAAACAAACATTTGTCTCTTTTTCAAAAGTTTAAACTGTGCTCCATGACAAGACAGAGATGACAGTTCCGTCTCACAATTAAAAGGATGCAAACATATCTTCCTCTTTAAAGGAGTGCGCGTCAGGAGCAGAGAATGTCAGAGAGAGAGAGAGAGAAAAGCAAACAATCAAAAATCAATAGGTGCTGTTTGGGCTTTTAAGTATGAATGTCAGAGAGAGAGAGAAAAGCAAACAATCAAAAACTGATAGGTTCTTTTCGAGCTTTTAAGTATGTGAAGCACCGTGCGGGAAGTATGTCGCTTGACAAAGCAGCTGCAAGGAACCCCAGCAAGGAAGGGAGCAATGTGAAGGTAGTCTTTCAGCATTTTTTAGACAAGCATCCGTATCCTCTAGGGGTGCGAACAGCCCCCCTGCTCACACCCCCTTCGTCAGGAGCAGAGAATGTCAGAGCAAGAGAGAGAGAGAAAAGAAAACAATCAAAAATCAATAGGTGCTGTTTGGGCTTTTAAGTATGAATGTCAGAGTAAGAGAGAAAAGCAAACAACCAAAAACTGATAGGTGCTATTTGAGCTTTTAAGTATGTGAAGCACAGTGCGGGAAGCATATCGTGCAACAAAGCAACCACAAGTAAGCCCAGCAAGGAAGGGAGCAATGTGAAGGTAGTCTTTCAGCATTTTTTGAGGAGC
Source organism: Erpetoichthys calabaricus (assembly GCF_900747795.2). NCBI lineage: Eukaryota > Metazoa > Chordata > Cladistia > Polypteriformes > Polypteridae > Erpetoichthys > Erpetoichthys calabaricus. The sequence continues at coordinate 109,799,916 of NC_041403.2, read as the reverse complement.
AGCCGTATGCTCTAGGGGTGCGAACAGCCCCCCATGCTCACAATATATTTCAGGAGTTTTATTTAATATGTAATACGTGCTCTGATTGGGTAACTTCTCAGCCATCTGCCAATAGCGTCCCTTGTATGAAATCAACTGGGCAAACCAACTGAGGAAGCATGTACCAGAAATTAAAAGACCCATTGTCCACTGAAGCCCACAAACCAGCGAAAAATCCGCGATATATATTTAAATAAGCTTACATATAAAATCCACGATAGAGTGAAGCCGCGAAAGTCGAAGCGCGATATGGCGAGGGATTACTGTATAGATGCATTGCTTGCCACACATCACAAAAAATATCTATGGAGAATTGTTGAAATGAGAGTCATATTGGGCTAAATTGGTTCCTATCAAGATTTCTTAATTATTTTTTCCTGGAGATTGGCAGCATGTCACACTGCTTCATATTTATCTGGACTCACATTTTTTTATTCACTTTGGTACACTGAAACATTCATAGTGGATTCATTGATGGTGAGCTGCCCAAGGACTGATGCAGCAAAGATGCCCCAAAATCAGAACTTTTCCATTGCCATGGTTTACAGTTATCAGATATCAGGTTATTGTGATCAAATACTGTCACTTGTTTTCACCAACAACATCATCTGATATTGTGGCCAAACAAATAATCTTTGCCTCAACTTCCAGAGCACATTATTTCAGGAGTCTTGGTCTTTGCCTATGTGTAATGGGCAAACTTTAGTCTTGCCCTGAACTTCTTCCTGGACAATAAAGGATACCTCTTGGCCCACCTCCATGAAGATCTAATTTGTACAGCTTATGGTAGACTCATGCTGTCTGACTTTGACAGCGGCAAGAGCTACCTGTAAGTCCTATGATAAAATGCTGGAGTTCTAAGAGACTTCTTTCAGCATTTTTTGCTCTGCTCTTGAACTGAACTTGTTGGCGCAGCCTGGCCTGGACAAGCTGATAGTTGTTTGAAATCGTTTCCACTTGTAGATGATCTTCCAGACAGTGAGATGGTTGATTTGCGATTGCGATTGAGATCGTTCTGAGTGCCTTCCCAGATTCATAGGAATCTATAACCTTTCTCTTTCAATGTAGGCAGTCTGATAACACACACTTCAACAACAGATAGCAAGCCAAACTAAACTTCTGAGGTTTAAAGAAGACAGGGTCAGACATGATCCACTGTAATGATGTTCTTATCATCTGAATTTCATCTGCTGCACCTGATTACATTTTTTATGTTATTAAGCTAGTAATAAACACACAAGTTTAAAATTTTTTCCACATGCGAATTTTGAATTTATATTTGTTTAAATTATACAACTGAACTACAAAATGTAAAGGTGACATGATGTTTGGTATATCACCTATTTCTAAAGATGAATAACAAATTCTGAAATAGATAGATAGATAGATAGATAGATAGATAGATAGATAGATAGATAGATAGATAGATAGATAGATAGATAGATAGATAGATAGATAGATAGATAGATAGATAGATAGATAGATAGATAGATAGATAGATAGTGTGAGATATGGCCGGATATTTATCCCGGCCAATACCCCCAGGCCGCCTGATGGAGCCCTCCTTGCAGCATGGAGCTACCCCGAATGCCAGCAGGGAATTATGGACAGTGGACTTCTAATGCACAGCCCTGCTGGATACCACGGGGGCCGCCAGGAGTCGCTGCAGGGAGGCCCAGGGATTATTTGCACCATAACCTGGAAGTGCGTCTTAATCACAGCGACACAAGGAATGACGTGCTTCCGGGGTGAAGAAAAAGGATTTTTATTTGACCCGTAAGTGTCCCATGTCATGTGGATAGAGAAGGCGAAACACTTCTGGGTCAAGGAGTATAAAAGGATTATGGGAAATCCCAGACGTTGAGCTGAGTTGGGAGGCAGGGTGGCTAAGCATCTGGGAGTGGAGGATTGAGTATTGTTTATTTGATTATTGATTTATTGCATATTGTGGAGAGGAGGGTGCTTTGTGCACTTTATTATTATAATAAATATTCATCTTTGGACTTTTACCTGGTGTCTGATGTCAGGTCTGAGGGTTCAAGGGGTCGACAGTGCCTCTATAATTCATGATAGATAGATAGATAGATAGATAGATAGATAGATAGATAGATAGATAGATAGATAGATAGATAGATAGATAGATAGATAGATAGATAGATAGATAGATAGATAGATAGATAGATAGATAGATAGACTATAGTCTAAACACTGACCAGAATGACTATAAAGGAAGAAAATTAAAAAGAAAGTTCTGACTTGGCAGCTCCATTCCCAGTGAGGCATTATACAGGTATATTGTTGTTAGTAGAAAGGGGTCCCAGTAGGGTTTCTTGACATACCTCCACTGAATGATTCGTTGGCTGAAAGTACTCAGTGTAAGTGTGTCAGACTGAGGATGTAAACTATTGTCCATAATGGCGCTCAGTTGTTGTTTTTTTCTACTTTTCTACTACCTACAGGGGGTCCAGAGTGTGTCCCATAACTGAGCCTGCCCTTTTAATTAGCTTGTTGATTTGGTGGGCCTTTCTTGAAGTGATGTTACCAGCCCTGTACACCACAGTGTAGAAAATCTCATTGGCCATCATTGAGTTGTAGAAATGTCACTTCTGACATTAAAGGAATGATGTCTCCAGCGAAAAAAGAGCCTGCTCTGGTCTTTCTGATATAGCTCCTCTGTGTTAAGATACCAGGTAAATGTGTCATTCATGTTGACCACCAACTACTTGTAGCAGTGCACCACCTCTAAATTTGCACTTTGAATAGTAACCAGACATTAAGGCTCTTTGGTGTTGCGAAAGTCAATAATAAGTTCCATGGTTTTGCTGATGTTAAGATGCAGACAATTCTTTTTGCACCAAGAAACAAAGTCCTCCACTTGACTCCTATACTGAGTCTCATCTGCCTTATCAATATACCCTATAAGTGCAGAATCATCTAAGGATACCTTCAAGTGACAAGAACTGCTTTTATATTTATAGTTTGAGGTGTTCAGAATGAAGAGAAAAGGAGACATGGCTGTTCCTTGTGATGCTCCAGTGTTGCTCACATCCATATCAGAGACACAGTCTTTAAGCCTCACAAACTGTGGTCTACCCGACAGATAGTGCATTATCCAGAACACCATAGGCTCATCCACCTGCATATCTCTGAGGGTACCCTTTAATAGAAATTGCTGGATGGTATTGAAGACACTGGAGCAATCAAAAAACATATTTCTCACTGTACTGCCAGCTCTGTGCAGGTGAGGATAAGCCTTGTGGAGCAGACTGATAATTGCATCCTCTACTCCAGTCTTTCTCTGATAGGCAAACTGCAGTGGGTCCAGGTGGTCTACTGCAAGAAGACTCATAGAGTCCTGGACCAGTCTCTTAAAGAACTTCATGATGTGAGACATAAGTAGCACTGGTCTGTAGTCATTAGATTAGGAGGCCCCTGCCTTCTTTGGAACAGGAACAATGCAGGATATTTTCCACAGCAACAGCACTTTCCGGAGTCTTGGTGACAAACTTAACAGGTGATTGTGGATACCACACAGTTACAATACAATACAATTTATTTTTATATAGCCCAAATTCACACAAGAAGTGCCACAATGGACTTTAACAGGCCCTGCCTTTTGACAGCCCCCCAGCCTTGACTCTCTAGAAAGACAAACAGTTGACCAGCACAGGCCTTAAGAACTTGAGGATTGACTCAGTCTAGTCCTGTGGAATTTCATGTGTGTAGCTTCCTCATTTGGCTCCTTACTTGGACTCATCGCTGGCCATTCCAGTTGATGTGATAGGAGTTGGTAAAGTAGTAGGGATGGTGTGGGGAGACTGGTGCTTTGGAGAGGCAAATGTATTGAAAAAATATAAATTAAAAAATTGATTTGGGGCGTTAGCTTTGTCCACATTCCCTTCTAACACCTGAGCTCTGGATTGTCTAAGTACATTAATCACATCAAGTCCATTCCAGGCATCCTTGATGTTATTCTGAGTGAGTTACTTTCTATTTTATCTTTTTATGCTTTCTTTCATTCACTCAGCTTTTTCTTTATGTCCGCATATGATAAAAAGGAACAAAACATTTCATGAGATGTACTTTCCTTTTCACATGACTGTATATTTTCATTATCATTTAAACCATAAATCATAGTGGCATACTAATGATTGATTTTAATTGCTGTAGTGTTAAAATCATTTACGATTTATTCACTTTGAAGTACAATTGAATAAGTCAGATTTTAGTGTTGTCTTTTTGAATTGTCTTTGCAGAACTACTAATGCATAATAAAATTCAAATCAACATGGCTAACCTCTGACTCCTGTTGACCTTGGTGCACAAGAAGCCTGTGTGGTGTTTTTTTTTTCAGTCAAAAGAGAATAACCAGCCAATAAAAAATGTTGTCACTGCCTCTCATGCCAGCCTGTCATGCAGAACTGTATTTTACAGGAACTTTCCTGCAGGTCACAGAAAACATTTAAAAAGTGAAATAGGTATCTAAAAAAGAAAAAAAAAAATGACAGGACACTTAACTAATTTTGGTGTTCATATTCTTCTTTTAATGAATTTTTTGTGCATTTCACCAAAACTTTAAAGGACAACTGTTTTTACTTGAGTCTCTTTGTTAAAAACTTTAAAGTTAGCCAAATCACAACATATGGTTTATTCTAATTCTTGGCTCTAAGACTTTGGTTTTACTGCAGCTCAGTTCTTTCTTGCCCAGAAGGCATTTAAAAGTCAGCAATCAGTACAAGTTTGTTATGTCTGTGCCATTTTATTCTCTGACCTACAAGTTTTATATCTAACTGGCAGAAGCTCACTCTGGAGTGTTATGAGGGATGGTAACAGAACTGGTATTACCCATCCATTTATTTCAAAAACCATTTCATCTGATTTAGGGCCCCAAAGTGAGAGTTTTGCTAATTTCAGGAACACTGCAAAGCAGGTTCCAATATGGACAAGGAGTAAGTCTTTGGCATTGTGAAATAATGTAAAACAATTTGCCAAATCAAACTACACTTGACAACATTTTTTTTTAAAGTTTTGCTTCCTGAAGAATTTTGGTGATTATGATAGACAGCTTCAGATGAGCATATAGTGCAGTAATTTGGAATAACATGAAAGTATGTTTTATTGAATATAGTTTGTTAAATTGCTTGATGATGCTGACACTTTGCATTAGTTCAATTGAGTTAAAATGCTGTGCTGCTGATTTTGTTTGAACTCACCATCTGGTGCTTCTTTTTTCAAAGTCCAATGATAGCTGGTCACCATTGACAGATTATATTTGCCCTGTGCAGAAGGCGTAAGGGATGGACAGGCATTCCCAGCAGAAAGATGGGAAGATCCCTTACCCGTACTGGAGGACCTAAGGATACAGAAACGCATCCCGGCCAAGAGAAGGAAGGAGGTCGTACCTGAACAAAGTTGTCCTAGAGGATGGATGGACATCCCAGCCGGATGTGGTACAAGTACCTTCCCAGGACAGGAGAACAAGGAAGGAGAGGGAAAGACTGTCACAGAGGGATATCTAGTTCCCCCTGGCACTACATGGCAGCAGCCCTCCATGATGGCACCCATTCCGGAACCAGCAGGGAATGCTGGGAGATGTAATCCTGCAATACAGCCCTGCTGGGGACCATGGGTGCTGCAAGGGGGCTCTGTAGCGTGATGCACTCCCTAATTTATGGGACTTCCGTGGGACCTGGAAGTACTTCCATCGGGCAATCACCTTGGCACCAGAAGTACTCGCGGGTCCTTAATAAAAGGGACCACACTCCCTTATCCAGGTGAGTCGGAACTGGTAGGATGTAGAGCAACACTCAACTCGAGGAGGGCAGTGCAATGGTGAGAGATATTGTGAGACGAGATATTTTGGGAAGAAATTATTTATGCGCCTTTTTGTAAGAATTTGGTTAGTAAACTATCCTTTATTTGAACTCAGGGCTCTGTGTCATCATGTTTAGGAGTTTTGGACTCACCAACGCCCCTGGTTCCATGACACCTGTTACTCGCTTTTTCTATGTTGCAATATCCTAGTAAAAACTGTCCCCATGTTTGTTACTGGCCATAGCAAACTTAGCAGGAAAAAGTCCCAGTGTCAATACAAAAAAATGAATCTTTAGTCACATGTTGCACTTCATGGTTATATATGTTTGAAGCATGTTGTCAAGCATCTGGGCAGTTTATTCTCAACAACACCCTTGTGTGCCTTATATTGAATTTCCTCTGGCTCCACTGGCACATCTTCAAACTGCTTGTCATTGATGACGTGTCTGATTTGAGCACCAACAAAAATGTCTTCTTTAATCTTGGCGTCAGTTATTCACTTTCCCACCTTTTTCCTCTCTCCATGTTTTATAGGAAAAATAGGCAAAAATATCTTTGTTGGGGTCACAGGTTGTTTAAGCGCCATCCTTTTCTGCCCTGGAGCTAAATGCTTATGGACTGGCCAATTCTTTTAAACGTAATTAGACACTTTAGCATGGCTGCCCCATTAAACAATAGTTGATATATCCGAGCTGCAATGCCACTACTTTTAGATAGTTCAGTTGCAGTTGTTGTACTATACATGTGAACTTAATTGGAGAGGAAGAAAACAAAATATGCTATTGCAATAAAACAGTACATACCAGGAAAAGTTTTTGTGATCAGCCAGCCAAAATGCATAAAATATACTGCTCTGATCTTATTAGTGCTGCAACATCAGTCTAAGGTCAGGTCAGGTTGGGGAGCATGCACTGATACAATGCACTGCTGCACCCACCACACAACGAAACAGCTCGGGATCCTGGTTGGTAAACCCCCAGGCAGACATGCGGTCCAGTCCCACCCTTTGGAAATGACCATCTATCTGCTGCACCCACCACACAACGAAACAGCTCGGGATCCTGGTTGGTAAACCCCCAGGCAGACATGCGGTCCAGTCCCACCCTTTGGAAATGACCATCTATCTGCTGCACCCAGGTGTTTCGTGGGTGTCCCCTTGGCCTGGTCCTTCCACTCAGATCCTCAACAATGAGAATCCCGTGAGCCGAATCACACTCAGGAAATCATGCCACATGGCTGTAGTGCCGTAACTGATGCTGCCTTACAATGCAGGTAATGTGCCTCATCTGGGACTCCATGAGCAGCAACTTGTTGGACACAAAGTCAAACCAGCGGTACCCAAAGATTCTCTGAAGAGACAACCAGTCTAAGGACTGAAAAATAAATATGAAGTATTAAAAAACTCCAGTCTGATGACGAACGAACAGCAAAATAAAATTGGAACAAAATGTTTTAAAATGGACGTCAATAAGAGATCAAAGGAAACTCTTTAAGGTGAACATATACCGTTTTTACTTGTGTACCACGCTCCCTCGTGTAAGATGCACACCCTAATTTTTACAAAGAAAATCACGAAAACCATTTTGCCCCGTGTACGACGTGCGTTGTGATTGTATAGGAAGCGTTTAGAGCACGTTTTCCACGAAATGCCGTTCTGTTTTTGTTGCATGATGAAAGTTTATCTTTCTTCCATCGAGCGAGCGAGCGAGAGAGAGAGAGAGTGTGTGTGAACAAGAGAGAGAATGCGAAAGCACAAGCAAGCGAGAAAGAGAGAGAGAGTGCGAGCGAGCAAGACAGAGAGCGAGCGAGAGAGCCCTAGCAGAAGAAGTAAACATTACAGAAAAAAATTTCCTCGTGTATGACGCACACCTGATTTTCTAATGCTAATTTTTGGGAAAAAATGTGTGCATGGTACACGCGTAAATACGGTATATTACCAAAATCCCACGTTTAAAAAAAGCAAGCCATAATTTAGACTATCAACATTTCATTTGTAAAATCCAGTGGAGAATGATGATGACTGGACTAAAGAAAAGCAAAACGCTTTTCCTAAAATTCCTAGTATGTGTGCATACTTGTCCAATAAATGTGGTTCTGATTCGGAATGAATTATGCACTACTGTTTCTTGAATTGCATGCCAAATATTCAGAGAGGAAAAAGGTCAAGCCGAAACATGACAATGCACACCGCTCATCACTACTTAGAGAGAATGGCGAAGAATGGCTTGGAACTTAGGCACCCTATCTAAACTATGGGCTGGATCTAACTCCCTCAGGCTATCACGTGCTTGCGTTTATGTAAAATCTGATTTAAAGTCAGCATTAAGCAAGTGATGAGCTTGTCCATTTAGCAATGTGCCACTAAATATGTGTGTCTGGAAAGAAGGTTTATATCAATGAGGTTTTGATGATGAAAAAGATGCAAATGTTTTAACAAAGTTAAATATATTTCGTTTTTTGTAGTGATTTCCTACTTATAATCTCATTGAATCAAAAAATGAATGTGTAGAAGTTCATGTGCTCACACGGGATCAAGATTTTGAATCGAAGACCTGAATATCCCCCTCATTCACTGATCAAGTGTCCTCTCTTCAATTCAAAAACTCATTCCTGTGTACTTGTAAACTCATTTTCCCTGTGTGTACTGCTGCAATTTTCCGAAGGTATTTATTTAACAATATTTTAGCAAATAATTCATGCATTATGCATGTTATGAGCTTACAACTGGATGACTTGACATGTGGATTGTGCGACACAAGTAATGTGAGATTTTTTTCATAGACAAAGTTTTTATATTGCATGCCGTTGTCCAGTGTTGGTCTCCATAAACTGATTCTATCAGATATTTTGTTGTCTCTGTTCTCCATGAAAACATAAGATTAAAAATCATTCTCAGCGATAACTATAAACTACAGAAGAAAACTAACCTATAAAAAATATAATTTTTGGGTGGAGTATCCCTTTAAGGAAATGGTCTTCCACATAGCATTGCATGGCACACCTGCAGAAACTTCCTGTTGTGCACACTCATCATGTCTTTAACAACCATCTGCTGAAGCATGCCGTGCTCTTAAAGGGATAATGCATTAAGTAAAAATTCCCAATGTAATAATTGTGTACACACATAATAAATGGCACTGATTAAAATTAAAGAGAAGGGCATTTAAGATTATGTAGCATTTAGGGAGCACTTCTTTAAGCACCTGAAATGAGCAACTGGAAAAAAAATGAAGTCATGTAGTTGAGACGGAACCGTTGACAACAGCTTAAACATGTCTAGGTGAAATACTGCGACAACTAAAAAAGCTTTATGAAGTGAATGGTCTCTTCTCCTTCTTATATTTTAAGATCTAATCAATGAAAACTTTAGCTTTAATTGCTTTTGTTACACTTACTGTATAATCTTTTCACAACTTGGAAATAAAGAGTGATAACATTTTTTGCAGTCAAATTTTTATTGAGATTAAACAGCAGGAAAAAAAAGCAAGGGCAAATATGAACATTTTGTGGTTGGGACAAAAAACGCTCCAGTAAATGACATACTTTTCCAAAACTCCTGCTCGGGGTTTAAAAGGAAAGGAATGAATGAGCCAAATGGGAGAAGAAGCACCAGAGCACAAAGGGGCTCTGAAGAGAGAAAGGAAGGCACACAGATTTAAGGAACAGGCTAAAGGTGTTACTCACCAGTCACCCAACCCCAGGCCAGTTACACCATAGACATCCACTTTTCATTGGTGGGTCCTGATGACCAGATGTCTCATCTATATAACTTTGTGTGGATTCAAGGGTAACAATATTCACATGCCAAAACAGGAAAATGCATATGGCAAAAAAAAAAAAAATCTGATTTATAAAACCTGCCGTATGTACATTTCTACCCAGTTTACCTTTATAAATCACAATAATCTTGTAAATGTGTGCATGTGAATATGCCTCAAACGCCAATCATCTATGGACTATTGTAATCATCCTTGTAAGTATGTAATCACAATGCAGCTGACTTTCATTGGTGAGTGCAGTGGAAAAACTTTCTACTGTTTTCAAAGAAGTCATTCATGGAGACCAGATGAAAATGTAGAACAATTCTTTGTTTGTACACAGGTATGCACAATTGTCTCAGTCCATGGATTGAGCAATCAATAAATCAATTCATCTGCCTTTATGCTTTTCTGTTATATTACCTCATCAGACTCTTAATATGCATAACTTCATCCAATTAACGAGTTCCACCATTGTATTCGGCTCTCTCTTTAATCTGAATATTGTCTTGTAAATAAGGTGTGATCTGTGGACTCTTCTATTGATTTCAGCAGAGCTTCATAGGAGGGGTATTTGGGCTTTCCCATTAGTTTTTTTTCCCATTTTCTAGAGGGGTGTTTGTTACTCATCTACTTCATTTTACCTTCAGCAGCTATCTTGGTGGCTCCTCTAAGATGAGGCAATAGTCTCACATGCCTAGGCTTAAAACAACATTTAGTTAACCCTTTAGTTACATTCAGTTCTTATCCTTATGTTTAATAGTTTATTGTTATAACTTCATATAAGTACAGTATATACTTCTATTATATTGTAAAATTAAATCATGTATTGATTAAAAATATTGATTCAAATTATATACTGGCAGACCAGTCTCACTCTTGACGCATTGAGTCCTATGCTGCACTCCCCAAGTGAGTGCACAAAAGTATGCACACTATTAAATCTCCTCTCCTCAGGGTGATGGGGTTCAGGGAAAGGCATAAGGTACCAGCGTCTGAGCAGGTACCCACAATCACCTGGCACATGATTTCTGTCACATTGAAAAGTAAAGACTATATGAAAAACTGAGAGTTTAGACAGTTATCAATAAACCAACCAATATTTGAGGCACCATCACCTACACTAAAGCTACTTTGCCACAAAATAAATCTTGAATCTTGGGTTGACCCAGGCCATTCCACTACAGCACTTTTCAGTCTTATCTTGGCATCACAAATCATCCTGTGCAGTAATGAAATGTACAGTATCTGCATTCATGTAAAAAGAGCAGCTTCATTCTTGCTAGGTGCCCTTATTGCTATAGAACTTGGTTAAAGGCTCCCAGCACAGCAGGAATGATGGAGTGAAGCTTGGCTGAGACATTCCTGATCTGACGGGCAGTTCCTTGAGAAGTGAGGACAAGTTGCCAATATAAACTAACAAAAAAACAAAAAAGTTCTTTGGTGCCAATACGCAGCCTTGACCCCCTTTAAAGGAAGCTAAAATACAGTCTGTACATCATATTAATCACTCTTAAGATTTAAAGTGTTTGTCACTTCAATGTATATTCTAATAATGGCTTGGTGATATGAGTTATTATACACGTGAGTCATTATTTAGCTGGCTTAGCTGCACTTCCTGTTTAATTAGAGGTGTTGTCATTTTCCATTTCCTCCGAAATGTTGCATACAGATGGGTAATAGTTGGCATAAATATACACAACTTCTTCCATCAAGTTTTCTTTTATAAATCCAGACTTTTGCATAGAAGGTTGCATATTCACATTTAAGTGTAATTAATGTAATCTGCCCCATGTTAATCCAAACCGAGGGTTTGAGAATGATTTTGTAGCAAGAATACACTCAAATATCTGCTTGTTAAACTTTGTTGTACAGTCCCAATTTATACCTGAGAATATTACACAGGGAGGTATTAACATATGGGCACAATGGGCTCAATGGGCACTGGCTGGGGAGCCCAAGGAGCATAGGGGCCCACAATGTTTCTGATACTTATGTATGTTTTGGTTTTGCTATCAAAACAGGGGCACCAGTGCACTACTTTGCCTGGGGGTCTATGATGCTGTTAAGACAGCCCTGACACTATCAGTATTACATCCAGTATGAAACATTCCTTTGAGCTGTTCACTTATTGCACTCTATGCACGTGACAGCACCACCACTACATCTGGTCAACCAAATTGATATTCAGTTTTTCAGTTATGAAAGAAGTCTTAACATTTGTAGGTCAAAATTAAAAATGGACCAATATTTAGAAAAATCATGTACTGCTTTCTCATTATGTACTGCTAGTAGTCTTTGGTATTTCCCTGTATGGTGTGCAGTACTTTGCTTGGGTAACACTTTAGATTGGATTAGATAAACTTTATTAATCACACGGAGAAAATTAAATGTAACAAAAAATCAAATTCAAATGAAATTTAAGTATTGCAAAAACTTACTCTTATGTAATAAGACCATAACAAAGGTTTGTTTGAGTCTTAATTATAGTAATAAGGCATCAGTAATTAGGTTATTCTCCTTTTGTGCAGTATGGCATTTGATAAACTGGTAAAATTACTTATGGATATGAAGGACTCACAGGTCTTATATTGAAGTATGGAATATCAAGAGACATACTGTATGTTTCACTTAAGCCAATTCTAACCAATCCAAAATCAAGTTATTTTATTAAGTCAGCTTGCACAGATGTGAATAAGCGCTTTACTGATGCTCTGTAAGTGTCCTTAACACTTACTGCCAAAAGGGATCTTACTCCGTTAGGCCCTAGAGCAAGGCCCTTAACCTGAAAATTGTACCTGAGGTGCTGTACAATGGCTGACCCTGCACTCTGACCCACAAAGGTTAGACAATAAGACAGTTTCCCCTTGGGGATTAACACAGTGTATCAGATACAAAATGTTAACAGCGAAAGGAGCCTTTGTTAAGGTCTTGTTACATAAGAGTAAATGAGTAATAGTACTTAAACTAAAGTGTTAGTTAACTTTGTTTCTCCAAACTCCAATACCACACATTTCATTGGAATTAAAATGGTAAAATTCAACATGAAGTCACATCTGCTTTCCTTTGCAAAGTATTCAAGTCTTCTCCTGTGCATGAACCCACTTATTAATTTTAAAAGTGTTCCCCCATACTTTTCAAACTAAAGTTATAGTTAAAGGTCAAGACTAGAACAAGTTACAGCTCATCGGTGGGCTACCCAAACTACAAAATGCCATTACTTTCTCTTTCTACACATACCCTTTCACATTTTAAAATTAAATCTGCCACGCTTTTACAGTTTTACTCACCGTCCTTTCTGTTATGAGCAGAGGTGCGAAACTTGAATTGCAGGATAAACTAAGCAAAGGCTTTCCCCTTCTGATCACAAAAATAGCAGTGTTGGCCTTTGGGGGCTTCACTTTCTGGGGTTTTGTGTTCCAGATAAAAGCAAGTTTTGAAATTCATTTGGCCCACAGGCCACATGGATGAATAATCCTGTGCTATGGTTTTTGTTAGGGTTTCAAAAAACGCCATGTTCATTTTTTGCTGAGATAGCTATGTGCGTAAGCAAAATATAAGATTTGCCATTACATGCTCTGGATTTCTCCTTTTTAAGCATGCAGTTTCAGGATTTATCCACAGGCAACAATTTTAACAGAATCTACTGTTTAGTATGGCCTAGCTGATACCTTTATGTGGTGATACACACACCGTGTACTGTAGTAGTGGGGATCATATACTGTAACAAAACAATGCACAAGTTTTTCTGCTGAAATATAGGAAAAATAACTTTAATTCAGAAATCAGGGCGGTTAACAGAAATATGCCAATACTCATGTATGTATGTTCTGCATTTTATCAAACTTAGTTAAAAAACCCCAAAGCATGCCACACAATTCCCATGTGAACATTGTAGCCGAAGAATATTACAGGTAAAAAAAAAATCTGTCAGCTATATCCTTAAAATATTTTTAGACTTTTTTTTTTAGACAAGGACAGAAAAAGAAAGAAATCAAGGAGTGTGACAGAAGACTGCATGGGTCAGGGTGACAACCCGTCTCTTCACTTAATGACTAGCTTCAGCACAGAAATGTGCAGTTCAGCGTGAACCGAAACACATTTATTGAGCTCATGGGAAGCCAAACAGAAACAAACAAACAAACCTCTAGCTGTGGAGCTGTAACTACTCATAATTTCCTGAATTTCAGGGCAGGCTAATCCTATTACCCTGAAGACACAAGATAAATCGTCTGTCTCAAAAGCAGCAGACACACAAGCACAAGGTCAACTGCACAAAATATCACTTACATGCAGGCCCCAACTCCCAAAAGCATTGCTTGCCCAAACCGAGTGCCTCCACATACCTTGTCCCAGTGAGGATAATGAGAAGCTGAGACGCTCTCAAATAACCTTTTACCAACTCATATATCCTGTTTAACAGTAGGACAAATTCTCTGAAATGATGCAAGGCCTCTTTGGGTCTCTTGACTAGAAGTCGTCTTTTTGTGATGCATGTTGAGTGAGGCTGATCAGTCTGGGGAATTAATTATCTTCTTCATTGGGTATACCCAGGAGCTTCTACCTTTTGTCCTTACTGTAGAGCGATGTAGACTTTCTTTGGTTAATGATTTCCTGCAGATCAACATAAATTTATCTGTAAAATTATACATTCTGAGATTTGGAAGATGGAACCAGTCCTAGGACATAGATGACTGTTGGAGTGGTGGGGTATTCTTTAGAAATTGTCTTATATTTCTCTTACTTAACAAAGCTGAGACTCACATTTCTATTACATTTTAAACACACAGAGTGATTTACATGATTACACCGTTGGGTGTTGTGTATTCCTGGTAGGGCCACCCATGGCGGCATAGTCAGATGTGAGGTCTTGACTAAGGCTGACTCAACCTAGGGTCCATCCAAAGTGGTGCAACTTCCTGCTGTCCCACTTTGTCCTGCAAACGGCTTGCCATGTGGATCCCTGACAGGAAGTGAAGCAATGTGGTTGAGGACTGAGCACCCTTAGTATCACCGATACCATCTTAATTCCTTATATCCAAGCATGCTGCTCAGCTTCATTGGAGGTTCTGTTATGGTGACCCAAAAAATGCTGGAAAGACTATCTGAAGCGTTCTCTCAAGGCCTGCTCCATTCCACATAGGCAGCTCCATACACTTGAATGGGGTCACATGCTTTGGAGACGGGCTGTCATCCAAGGAGTCTATCAACTTGAACAACAACGGACCCATCAACAACAGAAGAAGAAAGTGGCAAGACATCACTATTATCAATCCACTACATCTGTTGGGCAATATCCCTGTCCATTGTGCCACCGGGCCTGCTTTTCCTGAATTGGGCTGCCTTTCCAAGAGCGTACACACAAGATGGTGAGTGACAGAGGTGAACAAATGGATGGAAGGTGTCATTGTCAGATTGATTGACAAACATTTTAAACAAACAGCTTGTTATATTACCATTGTCAAGCAAGTGATATTATTTCTATATCCTAAACTGAGATATGGAGATAGAACTTCACTTATGTCCTGAATATTTTGGGAGCATACATGATAGTGAGCCATACATGTGATAATAATTTTTTGTTTCAGTTTGAGATTTGCAGATGGAACTTCTGTTACATCCTGAGAGGTTATGGATTATATTCTGATTATGTTTTGCAATGAAAACTAATTACAAGAAGGAACCCAAAGATTCCCAGAATTATTAAAAAATGTTATTATAAAACATGCAGCAAGTTCCCTTTTAGTCACCGTCAAAATCCTCTCCTTGAGATGCAATACACTGGTCCCAGTGATTCTCTCATTCCCAGCCGCATTTCCTGTACTCATTTTTTATTACCCTGTCTAGAGCCTCCTTTGTATTTTCCTGGATTTTTTTTCCACAGTAGCAGATCTTCCTTCCTTCAGTCTCAATTTTAATTTCGGGAACAAAAATAAGTCACAGGGAGTGAGCTTATGGTGAGTACAGGGCATGAGTAACAACCACCAAATTGTTTTTGGTCAAACATTCTTTGGCTGACAACACAGTGCAAAATACAGTTTTGGGAGCGGCAATTTTCCAGGATTTTTTTCCTAAAGCATTCCCACAGATGCCTCAGCGGTTCGATGTAATGTCACTGATTAACAATCTGTCCCGTGAAGAACAAACACATTATGAACAAGTCTGTTCATGTTGAAAAATGCGATCACCATTGTCTCTTGAACATTTGCCATGGTGGCTTAGACACAAAATCAACTGGACTATTGTAGAACAAATGCCAGAAAAGGAGTTTGTTAAAACGCAGCACAATGCCATTCAGCAGACTGATTAACCAGGTATATGATACCTAGCAGCATATTTACAAAATACACCCTACTCCCATCTTATTGCCTGATTCTGGGAATTTTTGACCCAGACCCCTAGAAAGAATATCACTACAGCCAGACGTGTAATATTACCTCTCTGTTCCAGTCTAGGGTGGTATTCCTAGAACTGATGTTTTGAAGTCACTTAACAATATAAAGTGTCAGTATTAAGTTGGTCCTCATTTTCATTCTATGCTTTATAGTAAAAATGTACTAGATCACATGTTTAGAGTAAAACAATACCACAATGTTGATGGAGACTAAAATAAATAACACCTTAAGAGATGGTTTTAGAAACTGAAAATTCATATCTTCCTTAGCCTAAATGTCACTGACCTGGATAAAGCACTTTAACCACAAACTTGCTAAGTCCAGCAGTACATCTTCAAAACATATCCTCCAAATGGCAATCTGATTAATTTAGAGGGGAGAATGGAAAGACTTTTGCTTAGTAAAGTGCAGTAGTGTTAGACAGCAGGACTCATCCATTCATCTTGTCTTTGCGTTTGTTCTCACTTGCTGTAGTTGTGACGCTGCTTGTACTCCTCAGTTGAAATTTGAGACCAGTAGACTGAACCCCTGTTATGTTCTGATTGTTAAGGGGGGCATCCTTGAGAATGCCTAGTTCTTAACTTATTTTAGTTTTAAACTGAAAGTTTGCAATATCCCTAAAGTCATGCAATTGATTTTATTTTTCAGCTCTGTCATCCACCTCAGCTCTGATGAAGAAACAAAATACATTTTTTTTTTAAAAAGTACACAATTCTACTTTATTCTGATCTTGAAAGTCTCCATGGATGTTATATTGGCCAAATCTACAATACTAATAATGACTACTTAAAAATACAAAGTCATACATATGTATTTTGACATTAAATGCATGGCAATATTTGTAATTTAAATAAATTAAAATTTAATGATTTTTAGTGATGCTTCAATAATAGAAACATTGCTGTTTCCCATAAGGGAAGAATAACAACAATTAGGAACTAAATGTACTACAAAAGGAAAAAAGAGAATTTAATTGGAGTAATTGAATGTATGACACTGAAGGGCATTCACATTAATATGTTTATCCCACCCAAGTCTTTAAAGTAGATTTGAATACATGCTGATGCTTTATGTTCTCCAGCACTGCAAAGCACAATGGATGCTTCCAGATCCCTTCAGAATCTCTGCCCCATTTAGTATTTGGTCAGTTTGATTCCAGGTAGCCAGTCAAGCTGCAAACCTCTGTGAAAGGCAGACAGAAAGCTTTCAAATGTCATTCTGTTCCAGTACTCTTTATTCCTGATGTCACATTGCAGCAGCTTACTGCAAAAATGTTGCCCTTCTGCACTCTTAAGAAATCACCATATCAGATTATGCAAATATATGTTTGCGTGCAGGAGCAAAACAGACTAAAACACAACCTGAAACAAAACAGTAAGCACTTTAAGCCTGCATGTGATATTTTTCAAGCACAAGAGAAAGCCTTTTAATTCCTTACATTCTAAATGTATTATATTGTATGTTACAGAGGCTGTCATTCTCCTGTGAAAGATCTTTACTAGAAGAATGTATGCAATGAAATCTTTCATCAGGTTGAGGGTCATATATATTTTAAATTAAATATGGTTATTTATTGGGTGGTACGGTGGCACAGTGGGTAGTGCTGCTGCCTTGCTGTTAGGAAACCTGGATTCGCTTCCCAGGTCCTCCCTGCGTGGAGTTTGCATGTTCTCCCCATGTCTGCATGGGTTTCCTCCCACAGTCCAAAGACATGCAGGTTAGGTGCATTGGCGATCCTAAATTGTCCCTACTGTGTGCTTGGTGTGTGTGTGTGTGTGCCCTGCGGTGGACTGGCGCCCTGCCCGGAGTTTGTTTCCTGCCTTGCACCCTGTGTTGGCCGGGATTGGCTCCAGCAGACCCCCGTGACCCTCTAGTTAGGATATAGAGGGTTGGATAATGGATGGATGGATGGATGGATGGATGGTTATTTATTATAAGTAAAACTCTTCCCATTTTTAAGTTCAGAATGCTGTAAAAATGAAGACTTTATTAGCAAAATGCCAAATACTGTGTCAATTTTAAGCAAACTAAGAAACATTACCATTTTCTTGTGATTAAATGTAATAGAGAATATTGACAATTTGGCTTGGTACAGTACCACAGGAAGCTCAGCCATGTTGGGGCCCTGTAGTTCTGCATAGAGAACTGCTGAGCCCTTTGTTGCAACGCTTCTGCCACAGACGGAAGTGCTGTCAGAAGTAAATTATGGGACACATAGAGCACTTCCAGGTACTCTATAAAAGGAGCTGCCTCACTCCATTCGGAGATTCAGTCCATAACATTAGTCGACCCCCTTACCCTAAAGATATTGTCCTAAGCTTGCATGGCTGACAATGGGTATACAAATCAACAACTGAATGTTTTTCAGATGTTAATTATTTGGCACTGCCCTGCAAATTCATTTTAAGAACATCAAAGGTCCGTTATAGGTGGTTGAATAAAGGATCATTATTAAATATGTACATACGCCCATCAGCCACATTAAAATCACCTGCCCTATATGGTGCAGGACCCTTTCATGCCGCCAAAACCTCTCTGGCCTGTTGAGGCATGGACTCCACAAGACTTCTGAAGGTGACTTGTGGTTTCTGGCATCAAGATGTTAGCAGCGGATCCTTTAAATCCTGTCAGTTGCAAGGTGGGGCCTCCATGGATCAGACCAGCATATCCCACAGATGCTTGATCGTATTAAGATCTGGTGAATTTAGAGGCCAAGTCAACACCTTGAACTGTTTGTCATGTCCCTCAACCCTTCACTGAGCAATTTTTGTAGCATGGCAGATCATATTATCTTGGTGAAACAGCATACCATCGTCAGGGAATACGGTTGTCATGAAGGGCTGTATGTGGTCTGAAACAATCTTTAAGTAGGTGGTACTTAAATTTAAAGTAACATCCACATATATGCCAGGACCCAAGGGTTTCCAGCAGAACATTTATCAGAGCAACACAATGCCTCTGTCAGCTTCCCCTTCTTCCCATGGTGCATCTTGCTACCATCTCTTCCCCAGGTAAACAATACACATGCATTCAGCTGTCCACATGATCTGAAACAAAATGGGATTCAACAGACTATTGTTCCATGGTCCAGTTCTGCCCATTGTAGGCACTTTCGGTGGTAGACTGGGGTCAGCACCGGTACCCTGGCAGTTCTGAAGCTTCACTACCCCATATGCAGCATGATGCAATGCAATGCGTGTTCTGACACCTTTCTCTTATGACCAGCATTACATTTTTCAGCAATTTGTGCTACAGTAGCTCTAATGTGGGATCAGACCAGACAGGTGAGCCTTTGCTGCCTACAAGCATCAATGAACCTTTGGCTTCCATAACCCCTGTCGCTGGTTTACTGGTTGTCCTTCCTTGAAACACCTTTGGTAGGTACTAATCGCTATATATCAGGAACACTCCAAAAGACCTGCTGTCTTGGAGATGCTCTCAACCAGTTGCCTAGCCATCACAATTTGAGCCTTGTCAAATTCCCTCAGATCCTTGCGATTGCCCATTTGTCCTGCTTTCAACAAATCACCTTAAAGAACTGACTGGTCATTTACTGCCTAATATATCCCACCCCTTGACAGGTGCCATCGTAACAAGATAATCAATATTATTCTATTTACCTGTCACTGGTTTCAATTTTCTGGTTGATCAGTGCCTTAATTGGAGGAGGCAAAATCTCTGTATACTGAGTACGTATTTCAGTGTATGCACTTTGGTAGATGGCATACTTTTCATTATAACATGTATGCACTCTTAGGAACGAATCAAGTTCTAAAAAACAAGACTTGTGTGTAATCTGCTGAGAGAAGCCACACAAAAAACGTTCACCAATCTCGATCCCAAACCAAACACAGGAGCATTAGGCATGTGGTTATTAGCATACTTTGATTAACAATAAATATATAACTTTGGAAAATTATATGAGGCACTCAGCTAATGTGGCCAATAGTGAAAATCTCATAAATATATGTTAGATGTAAAGTATCAGTAATAATTTATACAAATATGGAAGCATTGCTTTATCACCTTCTGAAAGAGAACATCCTAATGTTTTGGGCAGTAAGGTGTCACATTTTTTTTAAATATACTTTCAGCATGGCATGAAACTCTCAATCAATGACATTTCTACAACAATGGCTGTAAAAATTTGAATCTAGCATTTATCACATTTTGCAGCGAAACAGTTCAAATTCACAACTATACTCAAAATAAAAGTCAAGGTAATGTTTACTCAATTGCATATTAATTTAAAGAAAAACAACCATTGATAACAAAATAAACAAACGGCTAACACTGCAAAGCTTTGGATCAGCCAGACAAAAGACAAGAGGGCAAAAGAGCATAAAGAATAAGACATCTTCATATTAGGTCACAATAGGACATACTGAGTTTAGGAGGATGACTGTGGGTTTGTCAGTTAGCATCAGGTTTTAGCAAGCTGCCTACACTGAGGATCTCACGCCATGGAATTCCAAAAGACAATGAATGCAACTTGAGTGAAAATGGACAGGGGAAAGATCAGACAAATGTGTCTTAAATTTATTCATTACCCAATAATGAAAACTGTGAGCTTTTAGTGGTCCCAGTAATACATTTTTCAAAGAGCATTTTGTTCATTAGGCAATGAATTAGACACAATTTTATATAATCATTTCTTGAAACAAAATTTAACAAATATTGTCTGTTCAGTATGTGCTTTTACTTCAGCATTGATGTAGCAGAAAATCAATCACAAATCACTTAAGAAAATCTAAATACACAAACACATAGTTTTATATGTTTTTGTAAGAAAGACGACTGCAACCTGTCCAAGCTCATGGCTAATTACTACCTGTCCCCCCAGTGTTACCAATATAGGACCTGGCCTTTGGTGGCTCTGAATCAGACTGAGTGAGTTACAGAATGTTATGATGTCATTCATAGATAGATAGATAGATAGATAGATAGATAGATAGATAGATAGATAGATAGATAGATAGATAGATAGATAGATAGATAGATAGATAGATAGATAGATAGATAGATAGATAGATATGAAAGGCACTATATAATAGGTAGATAGATAGTGTTGTGGATGGCCGGGGCCCTTGCCCTGTTGGGACGCCTCTTCCTTGGAAGGACCGGGAGAGCAAGTATGGACAAAGCATTACCTTCTCCTGAATGCTAGATGGCAGCCCACCTGGGTGACAGCCATGCCTCGGACTCATGCAGGTCTTCATGAAAGATGAAGTTGGGATCCTGGGGCACTGCAGCTGTTCATGAGCCCGTATGGGTGGTTCTTCTGCCATACCCGGAAATGCTGCCGGAAGTGTTGCAACGATCACCTGAAGCATGTTCGGGTGCCTTATATAAGGGGCCAGCAGACACTACTCGGAGAGCCAGAGTCGGGAGGAGGGAGACAAAGCTTGCCGGGAGGAGTAGAGGAGAAAAGAGAAGAGAGAGAAACTATTGTGTTTGTGTTTGGACTGTGTTGTGGGTTTGTGGGAACAGGAAAGACATTTTCCATGAGTGAAGAAAAATAAAAGCACTCGTGTTTTATAAGTGTGCCTCCTGGCTCTGTCTGTGTCAGGTTGGGTGGATGGCACGCTCCCTAGTAGTTCTGTCACAATAGATATGAAAGGCACTATATGATAGATAGATAGATAGATAGATAGATAGATAGATAGATAGATAGATAGATAGATAGATAGATAGATAGATAGATAGATAGATAGATAGATAGATAGATAGATAGATAGATAGATAGATTACAAACAACAACAACCATCATCCTTCCCAAATACACACCAGAATTAATAAAAAGAAAGGAAAAACTTCTGACTCGGCCAAAGACAAGAAGAGCAGGCACAGTCCAGTTTCTTAATGAGAAGCCAGTTCTTGCTATTAATTAAAGCCATTATTGAATATCATGACTTGTTACTGCTCTCATTCTACCAAGGCAGACTACTAATTTTCTGTTTTTTCTTGACCACCGTCAAGATGTTTTTGTGACCTATGTAGACCAACATGACCAAGACCATCGCCTTTCTTTATTTTCAGGTTAGCTGGTCATGTGGCGGCTAGTTTTGTGTCTCATTATTATTTAGTTGCTCATTAAGGAAAAAGAAACAACTAAGGGGTCTGAGTCACATCAATTCAAACTGATGCAAAAGAAGGTAATCAGCAGCAAAAACAGATCACTAATTAAGAAGATGGTTAGAATGAAAACCTGCAGCCTCTGTGGCCCACCAGGACTGGAGTTGGACACCACTTGTCTAGGTGATCAGGACCAGCCTCTTGAAGGCCTCAATGACGTGGGACATAAGTGCCACTGGTCTGTAGTTGTTAGGTACAGAGGTGCCTGTCTTGTTTAGAACAGGCACAATGTAGGAAGTTTTCCACAGCAGATACACTTTCTGTAGCCTTAGGGACAGAGTGAACAAGTGACAGAGGACAGTTGGTTAGCATATGCCACAACAATTCAAAGACTGATTCCATCCAGCTCAATGAATTTTCCTGTGTGTAGCCTCATCAGTTGTCTCCTCACTTAATCATCAGTTACGGACAACAGATATTGATGTTCAGAGGTTGGAGTTGTTGATGTAGTAGGGATGATATGGGGGGCACTGGCCATTTAAAGAAGATGTTGGCAGAAGGAGTGGAAAATCTATTAAAAAAAACTGGTTCAGGGTGTACGCCTTGTCCACATATCCTGAGCCTTGAATTGTTTCAGTCCAGTAATTATGCCAAGTCCATTCCAAACAATGATCATGCTATTTTCTCTTTTAGCTCTGTATATATGTTATACATCCATAATCCCTAATGACATCTCAAGTGCATTTCTAACATTGACTCGGCAGTATTTCCTTGTAAATTTATTATTCACTAGTGGCTAATAAGTTGTCTAAAACATTAGTCACTTGCGATTTTCATTAGCCACTAAATCAATATTTATTGTTTATTGGGCTTCAAAGAGAGAACAACATTAGAAACCTTACAAATAGTTACAATAATCAATATTAAATATCTCCAGAGGACTTAAAATGGTACTGAGCAAATTTTCCTTATCAGTGATACTAGACCGTTAAGATGAGGTCATTACAAAGTGTGGTGTGTACATACTTGACTTTATTGGAGTAAACTTTATCAGTAAGAACCACACACATAGGATCAGCAAAAACTCCCTTTACTCAGTTAACATTTGTAGCCTAGCTCTCCTTGTTACTCATACATTTTTACTTATGTTCTAGTTATGATATTAGAAATTAACAGCTTTCATAACATATATGAGTATATGCGTACATTTTTTACAAGGTCTTAAATTATTTTGGTTCTTTATTTTTTAATGAACTAATCATTTTTTTCAGTAATATTTTTCGATTGAAACAGAATTTACATCATTTATATTGAGTAGCTGATCACAGTTTTTGGTCATTGGGTATTAAAAGTATTTTTTTTTGAAAAAAAAAAGTGTCCACTGTGATAGAAGAAATCCCTTGGAGCAGTGCTGCACACCCATAATGATTCCATGGTGAACAAATTAAATAAAAATGTAATCTTTTTTTAAATACTAAATAAACTGAAGAGAAGAATTATTACTGACTACGTCCTCTGCCCCTCTCTTTTTCTTATACGGGATGCACCATCGTTTAGTGGCCACTGCACATCCAAATTGTCATGAGCAGAACTTCTCCTGCTGCCAGTGAAACAAACCCTGTAGGCCAATGCTTGTTCTGGGCCATCCTGATCATGCCCTCTGAACCCTGGTATCCCCTTGTCATGATCTGATATACAGTGATACCTTGGAATCCGAACTTAATCAGGTACAGAACCCCATTTGAGTTCCAAATCGTTCGAGTTCCAAGACAATTTTTCCCCTTTAAAATAATTGAAATTGGATTAATCCGTTCTTGGGTCCCAAGAACTCGAATTTTCAAAATGATTTTAACAGTCGACAAACAGTCGATTTAGGCATCCTGAACATAGTAGCGAGATCAGCCACACGTGTACCGCTTTCATGCTTAGCGATAAGATCTTTCTTAACTTCAATTGTAGCTCTAACAGCTTTCCTCTTACTCTTATTTTCCTCACTACACTTTTTAGGACCCATGGCGAATACACTAAGTTGTTATTATATAAAAAATAACACAAAACAGGCACAAAAGCATAAAATTAGCAGCGAAATTCATACGAGATGCTTTCACTACAGCTTCCAACAACGAACTGAACGACAAAGCATATGGGTGGCTCGAGCACTGGGGAAACATACGCACAAACACACACGAACAATGTGCTAGGTGTTCGGATTCCAGGGCAAAATTTGCTCAAATGTTTCATTCGGATTCCAAGTTGTTCGAGTTCTGGGGCATTTGGATTCTGGGGGCAATACTGTACTTTTAGCATTTTTCAGCTGTTCCTTGGCCTCAAAAATGATTTGAGTATGGTTTCAGAGGCCAAGGAATCAAGTGGTTATATTCATTTTTTGTTTCCTTGTGTATTTGACATTGTTAAAGGCAATTTGCATTCTCCTGCAGCATTGTCTTCCTTTCCTTATGGAAGCTGCCGTGTTGGAGACTAGTTACTAGGACACGATGGAGGATTGTGGGATGCACTTCCCAGAGGTTGTATGTCGTGACATTACTAGCGTGATATTTTAAAAGCTGGTATGACTTATATATAATCATCCAAGGTTGGATTCAAGGAAGAAAAAAAAAACTTTACACTCTACACCAATTCATATTCTTAGTTTTGAATTTACTGGTTATGATCATATTTTTTGTGCCCTCTGTTTGTGACTTACGCTGCGTGTTTCTTTGCTCATTTTTTAGATTACGACTTACCGCTCTGCTCTTTCACAGTGATTCTCAGCTAAACATCCTGAGCTTTGTTGTTTATTTACTGTCTTCCCAGTTATGACCCCTGCATGATACCTGACTTCTCCATACCACCTTCTGATTCCATTCCCCCACAAAACTACTGGTGCCTTGTAAAAGCAGGATGCCCTGCCAATTAAAGGCAAAGTAAGGCTACATTATTCAGCTTTTAATAAAACTGACTTTTCTTCCAGTTTAGCTTTACAAATAAAACTTGTAAGAGAATTATATTTAGAAACTTGATTATTTTTTTTAAATGATAGTTCACAAAAAACAAAGTACTAGGCTATTCACTGCACATAATATGCCCATCAATCTTCTAGAATTCTTCTAACACATTTAGAATATTTGGAAGTGATGACTATAGATCAGTTTTGTTTAAGTCTTTCCCATATAATTCCCAGAATTTGTGGCTGTGTTTGTAGATGATGAGGAGTTTATTGGCAATGGCAAAAAAAATTGCTGACAAAGCAGTAACCTCATCTAGTTCCATATTCTTCTTCTTCTTTCGGCTGCTCCCGTTAGGTGTTGCCACAGCGGATCATCTTCTTCCATATCTTTCTGTCCTCTGCATCTTGTTCTGCATGTCCTCTCTCACCGCATCCATAAACCTTCGCTTAGGCCTTCCTCTTTTCCTCTTCCCTGGCAGCTCGATCTTTAGCATCCTTCTCCCAATATACCCAGCATCTCTCCTCTGCACATGTCCAAACCAACACAATCTCGCCTCTCTGACTTTATCTCCAAACCATCCAACATGAGCTGACCCTCTAATGTACTCATTTCTAATCCTATCCATCCTCATCCCACCCAGTGCAAATTGTAGCATCTTTAACTCTGCTACCTCCAGCTCTGTCTCCTGCTTTCTGGTCAGTGTCACCGTCTCCAACCCATATAACATAGCTGGTCTCACTACCGTCCTGTAGATCTTCCCTTTCACTCTTGCTGATACCCATCTGTCACAAATTACTCCTGACACTCTTCTCCACCCATTCCACCCTGCCTGCACCCTCTTTTTCACCTCTCTTCCACAATCCCCATTACTCTGTACTGTTGATCCCAAGTATTTAAACTCATCCACCTTCGCCAACTCTACTCCCTGCATCCTTACCATTCCACTGACCTCCTTCTCATTCACACACATGTATTCTGTCTTGTTCCTACTGACCTTCATTCCTCTCTTCTCTAGAGCATATCTGTACCTCTCCAGGGTCTCCTCAACCTGTTCCCTACTATCGCTACAGATCACAATGTCATCAGCAAACATCATAGTCCACAGGGACTCCTGTCTAATCTCATCTGTCAACCTGTCCGTCACCATTGCAAATAAGAAAGGGCTCAGAGCCGATCCCTGATGTAATCCCACCTTCAACTTGAATGCATCCATCACTCCTACCGCAGACCTCACCACTGTCACACTTCCCTCGTACATATCCTGCACAACTCTTACGTACTTCTCTGCCACTCCCAACTTCCTCATATAATACCACAGCTCCTCTCAAGGCACCCTGTCATATGCTTTCTCCAGGTCCATATTCTAATATGAAATAATCAGACTTTATATTTTTTACATGGACTAGGGCTTCTTGTTTGAAGAACAATAATTTAATTCATGGGCATATACAGTGCATCTGGAAAGTATTCACAGCGCATCACTTTTTCCACATTTTGTTATGTTACAGCCTTATTCCAAAATGGATTAAATTCATTTTTTTCCTCAGAACTCTACACACAACACCCCATAATGACAACGTGAAAAAATTTTACTTGAGGTTTTTGCAAATTTATTAAAAATAAAAAAAAAACTGAGAAATCACATGTACATAAGTATTCACAGCCTGTGCTCAATACTTTGTCGATGCACCTTTGGCAGTAAATACAGCCTCAAGTCTTTTTGAATATGATGCCACAAGCTTGGCACACCTATCCTTGGCCAGTTTCGCCCATTCCTCTTTGCAGCACCTCTCAAGCTCTATCAGGTTGGATGGGAAGCGTCGGTGCACAGCCATTTTAAGATCTCTCTAGAGATGTTCAATCGGATTCAAGTCTGGGCTCTGGCTGGGTGACTCAAGGACATTCACAGAGTTGTCCTGAAGCCACTCCTTTGATATCTTGGCTGTGTGCTTAGGGTCGTTGTCCTGCTGAAAGATGAACCATCGCCCCAGTCTGAGGTCAAGAGCACTCTGGAGCAGGTTTTCATCCAGGCTGTCTCTGTACATTGCTGCAGTCATCTTTTCATTTATCCTGACTAGTCTCCCAGTTCCTGCCACTGAAAAACATCCCCACAGCATGATGCTGCCACCACCATGCTTCACTGTAGGGATGGTATTGGCCTGGTGATGAGCGGTGCCTGGTTTCCTCCAAACGCGATGCCTGGCATTCACACCAAAGAGTTCAATCTTTGTCTCATCAGACCAGAGAATTTTCTTTCTCATGGTCTGAGAGTCCTTCATGTGCCTTTTGGCAAACTTCAGGTGGGCTGCCATGTGCCTTTTACTAAGGAGTGGCTTCCATCTGGCCACTCTACCATACAGGCCTGATTGGTGGATTGCTGCAGAGATGGTTGTCCTTCTGGAAGATTCTCCTCTCTCCACAGTGGACCTCTGGAGCTCTGACAGAGTGACCATCGGGTTCTTGGTCACCTCCCTGACTAAGGCCCTTCTCCCCCAATCGCTCAGTTTAGATTGCCAGCCAGCTCTAGGAAGAGTCCTGGTGGTTTCGAACTTCTTCCACTTACGGATGATGGAGGCCACTGTGCTCATTGGGACCTTCAAAGCAGCAGAAATTTTTCTGTAACCTTCCCCAGATTTGTGCCTCGAGACAATCCTGTCTCGGAGGTCTACAGACAATTCCTTTGACTTCATGCTTGGTTTGTGCTCTGACATGAACTGTCAACTGTGCGACCTTATATAGACAGGTGTGTGCCTTTCCAAATCATGTCCAGTCAACTGAATTTACCACAGGTGGACTCCAATTAAGCTGCAGAAACATCTCAAGGATGATCAGGGGAAACAGGATGCACCTGAGCTCAATTTTGAGCTTCATGGCAAAGGCTGTGTATACTTACGTACATGTGCTTTCTCAATTTTTTTATTTTTAATAAATTTGCAAAAACCTCAAATAAACTTTTTTCACGTTGTCATTATGGGGTGTTGTGTGTAGAATTCTGAGGAAAAAAATGAATTTAATCCATTTTGGAATAAGGCTGAAACATAACAAAATGTGGAAAAAGTGAAAATACTTTCCAGATGCACTGTATGTAACGGGTCCAAACCCACTGTTGCCTAATGTAAGGAACAAGTAACCACACTAAACTCCATCAAATATTTTTTTCCATCAGATGATAGCAAAAACCTCAGAAAGCTCTGCACTTGCTAATTTGATAGTAATTGTCTGCCTTTACCATTTAATGTTTCAAAGTAAAAGAAAAAAAAGCACTTTTTCTATTATGTTTGTGAAATCGTTGGCCAGAATTATAACATTGGCAATTAGGATGTGCATTTTATAAGTCTTTTCTTTGAAGAACATAAATTGAGAACTAATGAAGTGTTTTAGGTAGGAGCTTTCTCCAACTGGCTTTGAAGACATAACTAGCATTAAGACATTAACAGGTATGATTTAACTGAGTTTTTAGCTGATGTTAGCAGATGGCTGGCCAACCACAAGCGTTACCTGGTAGGTAACCACCCATACAATCAGATTGTGACAGACTACAAATGCCGTGAATGTAATTACCTCGATCTACATGCTGTCAAATAAACGAACCACACGCCGTGGCGCAACGTTAGGGGCATCACCTCTGGCGCTGACGTCCGAGGTTCGATTCCCGAGAGGGAGTGCAGTGGAGTGTGTACACTTGATGAGCCCAGAATGAGGGCGAAACACGTGTCGTGTACTCTTTGCATTTATTTGACAGTAAAACTATTTTTCAACCATATATATATATATATATATATATACATCCAGTTTTGTAAACCTGCTTATATTCAGAATAGAGTCATAGGGATTCTGGATCCTATCCTAGCTGGCATTGGTTGCAAGGCAGAATCAACCCTTGGACAGGATGCCAGCCCATTGCAGGGCAAATTTAAAAACCATGTCTGAAAAATGTATACTTTTGAAGGAGAAAAAACATTTACCTTTTGGACAACTGAAGATAATCTATTGTCTTTGCTAATTAAAAGTTTGAATCTGTTTATATGTTTTCTAAATCATTTGTTTTTATTTGTTAATTAAATAATTAATGTTTTTTTTCATTGCAATGAGGAGGTTGTTAACTGTGAGAAATGCTAACTTTAGATTGCCTACTTTGCTTCCAAGAGTTTTTCTCTCTTGAGACACTTCCTCTAATAATTATTGTTTGCTAAGTAAAATTATAAAAAAACTGCATAGAATGAAGGCCTTGGAGCTTTGAATCCAGCGAATGGCAAAACTGTTATTTTGTTTCTAAAAGTGTACAAATGCTGTTACCAATGAAACATCTCCTGTTGCCATGTAGTTTTGTTTTTCATATTTTCAACATTCATGTTCTATGAGAAATGTGATAAATATGAAGGGAATGCGATGCCCTAATTCAGTGAAATGAGCTAACATGGTGTAACGCACCACTCAGTGAAATGGGGACACAAAATTATCTCAGAACTCTGCCTAGGGTAAATTGTAAATAGCACTTGGAAGGACATTTACATCTCATAACTATTCTCCCTTGATCTCCTTCTGTCCACCACCTAACCTGTGCAAACATCTTGTCTACACTCTGCATTTCACAGATTAGAGCCACATTCCTCTCCAGATGTTTTGGGCTGTAGCAGGAGCCACTTTGTCACTTTGTCAATAATGTTGCATTTGGTCCTTCTTTTAAAGTCAGTATTTAATGACAGACCCTTTGCCAAAGTGGCGGAGTGCTGGTTCTGAGGCTAGGGATCCGCGCCAGCAATCAGAAGAAGGCTGTTTCGAATCCCATAAGCGCCAGAAATGGTTCTCCTCCATTGGGCCTTTGAGCCAGGCCCTTAACTTGTAATTGCTTCATCCTGGGTATGACATTAACCTACATCCAACCCTGCAAGCAGGTCTTCCAACTTTCAGGGAAGACTTGGGGGTTGGCGACAGGATTGGCACTCCAGCCACTGTAAAAAACGTGACACTGTTCCAGTGTGGTGCTGAGGTGTCACCTGTTGCACGGCTGCAATCGGGTCCCAATCCGGGTGGTTCATTATGTGGTGGTTGCATCAACATGCTGTAATCTGAATATCCCCCCAACCTCTCTCCTTTTGCCAATCTAAACATTTGACTGAATTTCTTGTACTTGTACATTTTATTGAATCTACTGTACACAGGTGACACAGAGAGCATGTTTGAGTAGTTAAGATCAAAGACCTTATAAAAAAATCTGTCACTTCCTTGATCATAGCCACACCGATTTATTTGTGTTCTTTCACAGGGCTTCAAAGACATTTTTGAGAGAAAAACAGAAGCAGCTAAACTCATTCTCAGTCTGTATGATTGACCAGGTCTTAATACCCGACTAACTTTTTAGTCTCTCCCTGCATCTTGTTTAATGGCAGCTTTTTCTCATCTACTTTCTCCTTTTCTCCTTTCATCTGCCCTGACTTTGTGTCATTCAATAGATGTTATCTGCTTTTTCCATTTCAATTACACACCTGATGAAGGCTATACAGCCGAAATGTTGTGTTTGCAACCCTTTTCCTTTTCAGCAAGAAAATAACCTTTCATCCTCTCTCTTTTACATAATTTTTGATTTTAAAACTATGTTTTTTACAATTACATAACATTGTAACAGATTAATAATTTTAAATTAGTTGTGTTTCGTATACAAAGATAAAGACACATTTGTGTGCCTAGACCAAGTTTATTTAATTTAAGTTCAATAACTGCACATATTGTTTTCACCCAGAGTGCACATTCAGCTCGAGATGTGCTCAAAATCTTACTGCACTTTTAAAAAGTATATGTTTGTTAATTATTTTGGGAAGTTTCATACCTTATTTGTAATATAACACAAGTAATATGTAATATAATACACTCATTAATAAAAAGTCATATTTTTGAATACTTTTTATTGGTATTTATTAAGTAATATGTATTATTTATTATATTGCTATTTCAAAGTAACTTACTCAACACTGTGACAAGAATCGGTGACAAAGGGCAGCCCTGGCGGAGTCCAGCTCTCACTGGAAACGGGTTCGACTTACTGCTGGCAATGCGGACCAAGCTCTGACACCGGTTGTACAGTGACTGAACAGCCCTTATCAGGGAGTCCGGTACCCCATACTCCCAGAGCACCCCCCACAGGATTCCCCGAGGGACACGGTCGAACGCCTTTTTGAAGTCCACAAAACACATGTAGACTGGTTGGGCGAACTCCAATGTACCCTTCCAGGACTCTGTTAAGGGTGTAGAGCTGGTCCACTGTTCCGTGACCAGGACGAAAACCACACTGTTCCTCCTGAATCCAAGGTTCGACTATCCGACGGACCCTCCTCTCCAGAACCCCCGAATAGACTTTTCCAGGGAGGCTGAGGAGTGTTATCCCTCTGTAGTTGGAACACACCCTCCGGTCCCCTTTCTTAAAGAGGGGGACCACCACCCCGGTCTGCCAATCCAGAGGCACTGTCCCTGATGTCCATGTGATGTTGCAGAGACGTGTCAACCAAGACAGCCCTAAAACATCCAGAGCCTTGAGAAACTCCGGGCATATCTCATCCACCCCCAGGGCCCTGCCACCAAGTAGTCACCGATTCTGTTCATAACTTTTATGGACAAAATTTCTAGGCGCAGCCAGGGTGTTGAGGGGGTCCGGTTTGGTGGACTCAGGATTGGGTCACTGCCTTTTGCAGATGATGTTGTTCTGTTTGCTTCATCGGGCCGTGATCTTCAGCTCTCTCTGGATCGGTTCGCCGCTGAGTGTGAAGCGGCTGGGACGGGAATCAGCACCTCCAAATCTGAGACCATGGTCCTCAGCCGGATAAGGGAGGAGTGCCCTCTCAGGGTTGGGAGCGAGATCCTGCCTCAAGTGGGGGAGTTCAAGTATCTCGGGGTCTTGTTCACGAGTGAGGGAAGAATGGAACGTGAGATCGACAGTGATGCGGGCTCTGCATCGGTCTGTCCTGGTGAAAAAGGAGCTGAGCCATAAGGCAAAGCTCTCAATTTACCAGTCAATCTATGTTCCTACCCTCACCTATGCTCATGAGCTATGGGTAGTGCCCGAAAGAACGAGATTGCGAATACAAGCGGCTGAAATGAGTTTCCTCTGCAGGGTGTCTGGGCTTTCCCTTAAAGATAGGGTGAGAAGCTCAGTCATCCAGGAGGGGCTCAGAGTAGAGCCGCTGCTCCTCCGCATCGAAAAGAGTCAGATGAGGTGGCTCGGGCACCTGATCAGGATGCCTCCTGGACGTCTAATCAGGAGGAGGCCCCGGGGAAGACCCAGGACACGCTGGAGGGACTATGGCTGGCCTGGGAACGTCTCGGGATTCTTTCGGAAGAGCTAGAAGAAGTGGCCAGGGAGAGGGAAGTCTGGGTATCTCTGCTCAAGCTGCTGCCCCCGCGACCCGACCTCGGATAAGTGGAAGAGGATGGATGGATTACTCAACACTAGTAATAGAAGAATTGTAGAAGAAATGTAGGACTGATTTATTCCTTAGCTAATATACCTAACTGCCTTTGATGGCCTGTAAGTAACATGTATTCTGCATTTGGAGAATGTAAAGCATAAGGCATCTACTTAAGAGCATACATTAAAAATCTGTATATATTTTAGATAAGTGGGTATGTAATATGTATGATTTCCAGAACCTTACTACTGACCCTCACAATTTTACTTATAGTATTCTGTAAGACATTAGTGCTGTCATAGTAACCAGGAATATATTAAGAGTGCTTTAAAAATGACTATTTAATGTAAACGTGGATTTTTATGGAAAAACAATAATTTTAGAATGATAAATTGGAGCTAAAATAAGTTGTTTGAAACATTCTTCTAGAATTTCGACTTTGCCATGACAGAGAAGCTTGCATGCAGCAGACATCCTCTGGCATATGTAATCAGCATCTGTGCTCTCCTGGTAGGGCTACCATGAGCAAACTTGCCAAAGGGAATGGGCCAGACAATGAACAACCCAAAATTAACTCCATGATGAATCATATAAAACTAACAGAACATCACCCAGAACAGGAACACCAAACCTGACAGTGGTATGATTCTAGAAATGTTTGAAGTTTATCCCTAGTAAGGTGAAGGTTGAGTGGTCAAGTGCAGTCCTTATCAGGTGACAAGTGTGTGCAGAGTAGATTCAGACTCACAAGGTACATCTTGCTTGAAGAAGTTGCCTTGAAAGCTTGCATATTGTAATCTTTTTAGTTAGCCAGTAAAAGATGTCATTTTGTTTGACTTTTCATTGTACCTCCCAAGAAAGCCCTTCTTGTTCTGCTCCACTTGGTAAATAAAATCCTTTCCATAAAGCCATAAGACACAAAACACTATCCTATTTAAACACTTCAGATGAAGAATGACTTTCAGGTTTCCTCACAGACACTCTAACAAACTATCTACAACTGTGGAAGAATATTCAGTGAAATGAGCAGGTGTGGGAAAATACTAACTTCAGCTGAGGAGGTGATGTAGATGGATAAATTAGATATAACTTTATTTGTATCCAGACAGAAATTTGACATTTTCTTTAAGATTTATTGACTTGTCCTTTTCTGTGGCATGGGTCACTGTGGTAAATATCAAACTCCACAGTGGCAACATTTCTGGCTTGCAGTAGATTTCTTCATTTTGAAGGTAGTGGATATTATTGAGAAGTCCAGATTAACATTCCTCTTTCACGCAGCTTTGAAGACAAGATTTGTGCATCTGGAAAGGTGCTTATGACTGTTACTTTCCATTTTCAAAAATTGGGCCAAAAGTTGTGTTTCAGTTATTATTCATCTGTTGGTGCTGTTAGTTTAGAAGTTTAATGCCTAGTGGTCTTGTCCACTGTGATGAGGTGGTTCCCTGTCCAGGGTTTGTTCCTTCCTTTCACCTGATGCCTGCTGAGATAAGTTCCAACTTCTCCACAACCATGCTCTGGATAAGCAGGTTTAAAAAAATGGACAAGTAACAAAAATGATCAACTCATCAATTGCCTTTATTGCCCACAAATGAAAATTCATCTTATTTCTGTCAGTAACATTGAACCGCATAACACACACACACACACACACTCATTCATTCAGTTATGTCAAGCAGACTCCCACAGGTCTTCAACAATGCATTATTCATAAACGTCTGTTTGGTTTAAAGTAGAAAACACTATTTAAAAGAGGGGTGATGTTTCCTATGGACTGATGCTGTTTAGCACATGTCAAAGAGGAATTCAAAAGGCTCATCCCAGAAAAGACATCCATCCATCCATTTTCCAACCCGCTGAATCCAAACACAGGGTCACGGGGGTCTGCTGGAGCCAATCCCAGCCAACACAGGGCACAAGGCAGGAACCAATACCGGGCAGGGTGCCAACCCACCGCAGCAGAAAAGACATTGCTGTTTTAACTACTTATAGTAGTAAGTCATTGTTTGAGTTAATATGACTTAAAAAAGTGGTCACACCATCCCACCTGACAAGAATTGTATAAGCAGTCCCAAACAGGGTTAACAGATTTGTCATTTTGTAACTTTTTGTATAATAAATCTTTTTATTATGCATACTTTGACCTATTTGGCATCACTCTGCCTTTGGTTTTAGCTTATAATATATTTATTTGTTTATACTGTACAAAGTGAAAAGTCCAGGGCATTGTAGTTCAGCTGTCCCATATTCATCAGGCGATATACCAGTAAGGTGACCAGACTCTCTTGGAAAAAGAACAGAATGGGGTATCGTGAACACTGCATGGACATCACCTTTGGTGAAAGACAATAAAATTAACCTGAAAGAAGCTTTTAGTGAAAAACAGGAAGGCAAAACATTTTTGTTAGAATTTAGAAGAGAAACCTTCAACCATAAGATAATGTATTTAAACTCAGGCTATGCTATCTTTACAGTTGTGGAGTGCCGACATCATACACAACAACTGCACTGGGTCATTCAAAATGAACTGGTATAGCAGCCATCAACAAACATTGCTGGAACCAGAAAAAAATCAAAAATAAAGATGGGTTGCAGTAGAAAAAAAAGGACTAATAAACCTTACTGAAACTATGACAGATACTTTTAGAAAAAACATTGCATTAATAAATAATATTCCTTATGGGTAAAGGGGAAGTCTTACATGGTTGATTGGTTTTTAGTGATGCATACAAATAATTACATTTTACTGTTATATTTTCAAAGTCACTAGTATGATATTATTGTCAGAATGCCCATTTTTATGTTGCACCACGTTATTAACATTAACAGTATTAAATACAGTATGATGGCTCCACAGAAGTAGGAAGAGGCCCTACATAC
Organism: Erpetoichthys calabaricus; assembly: GCF_900747795.2. NCBI lineage: Eukaryota > Metazoa > Chordata > Cladistia > Polypteriformes > Polypteridae > Erpetoichthys > Erpetoichthys calabaricus. The sequence continues at coordinate 109,764,607 of NC_041403.2, read as the reverse complement.
AGTAGCCACAAAGATGTGAAACAATGTATTGAAGGAATACTGCAACAAAAATGACATTTTTATGTTACGTACCCCATGAAAAAATCTCCAGCTACTTGTGCTGCACAATCCACATGTCAAATCATCAACTCATTTGCTCACAACATTTATGCATTTTTGCTAAAGTATTATTAAATAAATATCTCTTGGAAATTAAAGTAGTCCCCAAACAGGAAGTCCCTTCACTCAGGGTTGCACTTAGCTACCGAAGGCAGGACTCATGACCAGTGAATGAGGAGGGGAGGCGGGTCTTCAGTTCATAAATGCAATATGAAAGACCCAACGACAAAACATATATAATTACTTTTCTCTTTACTACCTAAATGTTCCAAAACCTAAAAAAATGTCAAAGGTCCTGCCAATAACCACAATAAAGCCAAAATAATGTAGAAATGTAATAAAATCGTAACAGATCCACATCAAGATCATTTGTATAATTAGTGATAAAGGCAGGTAAGTGTTGTGTTGTGGAGTGCCAGATTAAGTGCTGTGGCATTATCTGCCAACTGTTACATTTCTTTGCTTCGACAGAGACAACATGTAGTAAATTGGATTCCCAGATTGCCCCACACATGCTTTGTCATAGATGGCACATACAAATTTCAAGGAAATGACGATCAAGTATAGTCTGGCTTTGTCATTTAGAGCAAAATCATCAGGAAGGCCTGCCACAAAGTGATAATAGTGCCTGGCATGACTTCTTCAACTGATTTTTTCATAATTAGCAGCAATTGTAAACCTCTCTAAAACAATACACCCGAGGTTCTGTGGGAATGGTGTTTGAAAACACACTCTGGATTGCACCAGTGTCTTCATTTCCACATACAGATCTGTTCTTCATCACCTCCAGTAGTACGCTTGTACTGAAGGTCACCTGATACTTATTCAAGGTAATCCAAACTATGTAACCCATCACCAAATGAGACTCAGTTGATGATGATGACCAGCGAACAGAAAATATTGCAAAGAACATTCTGACCAGTACCTATTATATGTTGATTACACCAAAATATGCTCATGACTCTTGATTGATTGTATTATTTCGAGACATACGTATAATCATGTTCAATAATGTAACTGTATTTGATAAAGTAGTTGTTCCTTTTCTGGCTTTTTACTCATCATTTGACTGTAATACACTGCCCTGCACTCGTTTAAAATGCAGTTGGACAAATTGGTCAGGATACTGAGAGCGAATGAGGTGTTGCAACGAGGTCACCGACTTCTTGACTGTTAAATAAAGCCATGATAATCATTTCACAATTTCTGCCATGCTAGTGCTATAGTTAATGAATGCTAAAAAAAATAGTAAAAAAAATGTCTATAATGAAGCTACTACTCAAGTGGAAAGCAAGTGCTTTATTTGTCTGTACTATTGCATAAGGTCTAATACATTTTATTGTGTGGACCCTTTCTTTAAGCCTTGTATTAAGCTGATAGAATATTTTATTCAGGTGTTGTGACAAAGAAATGTTATTTATGGTCAAGGATGACATATTTCTCTTGTATAGGCTACACATTAAATAAATAAAGAAGTGCTCTGCTCTTCTATCTCAGTCTCTTCTTCAATTTTTGACAGCTGTAAATCTATGCCTTACATAACATAACTTCTAAGAAGTCAGGCAGAAAGAGCAAAAATAGCAGATCTTACATGTGCGTGAAAAATCATGCATGAACTTAATATACGTACACTGGAGGTGGTGGCTTTTCATGAGAATTAAGAATCCTGCACATTCTGTCTAAAGTATGGCCACAGCCAAGCTATCTTTAATTTACTTTGTTTCTGATTATATGCATTACAATTATTAGGAGTCTAAAGAATGCACAAGACTGCAAGAACTTCACAAAATACACACAGGTAGTTACATATATGTGTGTGTGTGTGTGCATAAAATGAATGCTGTTTTTTTTTCAATTTGTATGTACATTTGCATTATATTTGTAATTATGAACCTGTCTAATGGAAATCATGCTGTGAAAAAAACAGAATTAATGAAATACATACATACTATGTATATTATTTTTGCCGTTTTTTAAGTCCCAGAAGGTGCAATTTACAGTAATATTTCTGAAAAGGTCAAAAAGGTAAAATTCTATTTATGATATAGAAGGGGCATTTAAAAATTAGGGTGGAGATTGCAATTTTGTTGTTTTGCAATGTGGAGTGGTGGGGGGAATTCTGTTGAAATCACAGCAAAGGTAAAAGTGTTAAAACAGACAAATTTGCTTCCCTTAAAAATGAATGAAGATATTACTTTACATTTCACTTAGCATTCATCACTCATATAAATAATAATTAAGAATGATAAATGAGACCTTAAAAGAGTACAACAACCACCAATAAAAAACTGCAGGTGGAATATGGTTGGAGGTATCAGATCAACTCCATTCATGCAAAAATTGTGCTACCCCAGCAGTGGCAGTGTCTGGATTGCTGCATACACCATTTGATAATTCAGGGTAATTTGTCTTGTAAACAATTCACAGATAATAATGAATTACTTGTTTTAATTGGTTTTACAAGGTAGTCTCTGCATAGTAAAAATTAAAGCATAGTAGCATTTTTTTCATCTATTGATCTAACCTAAATTAGCAAAGCAAATTACATTTGATAATGTAAAAAATTCAACACAATTAGTTAAAAAAATGAATGCATAAAATATTTAAATAAGAGTAAAAAAAGATAAAGACTGTTTACTGCAGCCTGTGTAGAACCTAAGAGTGCCTTAAGTTCACTTTTAAAACCCAGCAGTGGACTAACCTGAAGGATAAGTTTGGTATTTTTCAAGTCAAATGTATTTCTTCACAATCATGGTATATATTAGTTTGCCACATGAAATTGCATTCTAAAGTGAAACATATCTGATAAATTAAGAAAAGTAACTCGTTCTTATGTTTTATAATGGAGGTGAAAAGTATCTGAGTCTTACAAAGAAAAGCCTTAAAACATACCAAATATGTCAGTTTTTCAAACAACAGATTATTGTTTCCAATCATTTTGATTTTATTAGGTCGCCGTTCTGCTTTCCATGGGTGTTTTGTGTATTCTGGATCTTGCTGTTTCTGTATTTGTTTACGGTTGCAGTGGCCAATGCATCATCACCTCCTTTCTATTAAAGATGGCTGTGAAGTACTGCCTACATCCTAGTTTTGGTATATTTAAAACAAACCTTTGTTCACACTTTCTTTGATTATTAGGAATCTTTCTTTCTAGTTTTGTTTAGACTTTTGTTGTGATACTTTTTTTGGTGATTAATACTTTTAGCCCATTTTAGTTATGAGCCCAGTGTCAATTTTGAGCAATTGTCTGTCTCTAACTTTCACTTTCCTCATCTCAAGGACAATTCTAAGCTTTTCAAGCCATTTGTCCACCACAGTCATGGCACCAGTAACCTTTACTGTAAAATGATCCAACATTGACTACTGGGATTTATTTGCAACCAATAACATCTCAGCTTTATCACTATTTAACAATAGAATTACCAAATCCTACGAAAAAACTTGTAATCCCAGCCCACCTTAAACCCCTTCGCACGTCTCTGTCAGCGTCTTTTGTGTTCTAAATGTGTCGAATCAGCAAAAGTAGCAGTCACCCCACCAACGCAGAAAGAGCAGAATGTTCTTTCAGCTCAATTCTGTTTACCTGTGTGTGAGTTGCCTGGAGTTGTATAAGGTAAATAATATATCGTTATTTGGAACACACACGTTTCATGTGTGTTCTGTGTTTACAATAATCTATGTAAACACATCGTTAAAACAGAAACGTTTTTCATGTTTTAGTAATAATTGACAAAATGTAGACATGACGTGTATATTGTATGAAGCCTGAAGTCCAAATATCAAATATATACTTTCACAAAAGGTACAAATATAACAAAACAAGTGTGCTTTTATTCAAGAATATAACCGCAGAAAAAGAACTTGCTTTAGGGTGCGACATTGACACGTGTTTAACAAGACTTCTTTGGTGGCTGACTGGTAAACAAGATGCTCACTGTTCAATTCCTGACGACTCCATTTTGAGAAGTGAGCTGCTCTTATTCTTACTATTATAGAATAAAAACATACATTTGATTTGAGTCTGTAACAGCTGGTGTAAATTTATGGTACTTGTAAAGGTTAGCCTTTTTTTTTTTTTAAATTTCGTTTCATTCTCTCACTCATGTTCACGCTCGCCCTTCTCTGACAATGCTGTTTTCAAATAAAGACGTGCTATAGCAGAGGTGAACTCAGATGAGGATGAGGGTTCTACATCTGAGAAAGAGAACAAAGGCCCTCACCGAAAGAAACGTCTACTCACATATAAGAACAACGTAGCTGCACCAGGCATAATGGAGAAAGATGGCACCGTTTGGATGGTCGGGCGTCATCCTGCCAGTCAATCTGTCCCACACCTATCCTTCAAAGAAAACACAGGGCTTACAGAGCTCGCCACGGTATCATACAAAATCCTGTTTGTGATTATGTTTTGTGATGATCTTTATTTAAAAATATTTATATGTTACTTATATAAAAGCCAGATCGAATGGTATTTACCTTGATTCATTTACTTATCTTCCTACAGCGTAAAGTCACAAGTAGACTGCAGAGCTTCCTCTGTCTGATCGACATGTGCACGCTGACAAAGTACATGTGTACTGAATTGACTTTAGCAACAGGTGGATGCTGATGGAGAGGTGCGAAGGGATTTAAGGTGGGCTTGGATTACGAGTTTTTTTTTTTATGGGCTTTGGTAATTCAAGCATTAATTTTACAAAATTAGATATTACAATTAGCTTCAATTAACTATAAATCACATTACACTCTATTAACAAGATTAAATGTTTAAATAATTTGAAAAAATGAAAAATAAATCAAAAAATTATTTCATTAGTGACATTACCAATTATGAGGTTGCAAGTTTAGAGAAATATTGAGCAGATTTGTGGAAATAAAAGTGAAGCTGGGCTATCATTACCTTCGGTAAGTTTATTAATGATACCACATTAACGCTTTGTTTTTGTTTCTGGCTAAATACAGTCACTTTCAAAATCTATGAGGTTTTTGCAGAGACCAAAGTTCTTACGTGATCATTTTTGCTTTGCACTTGCATTTTAACTGTACTGTAGGTCCGCAGACTAACATTGACATTTCAAATTAAGTGTGTGTGCCTGATTGTAGGCCACAGTCAGCTAAATAGTAGAGCAAAATTCCTGAGGACTGGAAAGTAATACAGGATTCCTCCGAATAACAACTACTTATGAAAATTCAGGTATACAAAGAAAGTTAGGTAATACCCTTTTTTATCCCATTAACCACAAAGAAGCGGAATTTTCAGGCTTATGAAGACCAAGAAAGATTGAAAGGCCATTTGCTTGAATGTGAAACCTGAAATGACAAAGAGTAGGTAAACAGCCTTATAAAACAGTTTTAATGTCTTAATTGTGCTTGTTCTGATGATTCATGTTATCATTAAACTAACTCTGTCAGTTTTCATGTATTTTGAGAGGGGTTATTTTTTGGGGTCAGGAAACAAAACTTTTTTTTTTTTATTTAAGGTAATGGTATTTATGTGTTCAGATTACAAACATCACTTTACAGAGGGGTTTTCAGGAACAGATTATGTTCACAAAGTGGGAGAAGCCCTTCTATGTCCTGCAGTTCTTCTGAGACCTTCTAAAACAAACAAGAACAGGGGTGCATAACAATTTTGTTGTCACATATATCACAGATGGTTTATTTTTCAAATGCATATGGAATTTTATATGCTTTAGGAGGTTTACATATGTCTATTACTGGTCCACCAAGTTTTGTTACCTCAGATAGCCTTTCCAATGCATTAATAGTAATAATACATTTTATTTCAAGGCGCCTTTGTAAACACCCAAGGACACCATACAGATAATAAATTCATAAAACCAACACAAACATGAATATACACATACATATATATATATATATATCTACAGGTATATCTAAGGAACTGAAAATACAAGGTCATGTAGTGCAAACTAATCTAAACAGATAAGTCTTAAGACGAGATTTGAAAATAAGTAGGGAGTATGTGTCCTGAATGTTTTGTGGTAGTGAGTTCCAGAGATGAGGAGCACTACAACTAAATGCCCTGGAACCCATGGTGATCAGGCGTGTTTGATGAGAAGTCCTAAGCGTGCGATTAGGTGTATAAACATGAGTGAGGTCAGAGAGGTATAATGGAGCAAGGTTATGATGCAAAATTTTACAGGAAGCCAATGAAGGCTGTTTAAATTACATATGACCCGACGCTATCCATGCACCTTGCCATAGACGTGTACCCTAGGCCCAGACTGGTACTATGTACTTTCCATACCTCTATACCAACTTTCTGAGATGCTTTGGCCACATTGATGGGGAAAACATTTCTGCACACACTCACAGTCACAAGTGTGATCTGAAAAATCGTAAATGTATTGTTCAACCATTATGAACTGTGAGTGAGGACAAGACATAAGTGAGTGAGGCACCAAGTAATGAGCAATCTGCAAAAGGATAGTGGTTCCATTAGATTTGTACTTGATTTAATTTTGTTTCAACATTCTCTCATTCTCTAATTCATTCATTCATTCACTCATTAATTCAGTTAATGCCTTTGACAGTATCACCAATCAAGGTTCTCCAGAATTACCCAACTGCAGCCAAGCACATGTGGGTCCACATCCTCTGCACTGGGTAATTCTTAAGATTTAACTGATGCCTCTCCAAGTTCACCAGTATAGTAAAACTGCTGGGGTGTCTTCAGGTTGTTTTTCGTCCCAAAGACCACATACAGCTAGCTTCCCCATATGGAGATAAAGAAGCATCTTCGGGCCAGTTCTACCAAAACAAGAAAAGGAGAGACGACAAGTGAACTTTTGGATCATAATGTTTTATACCTGGACGTTGATCTTATACAGTATGCTTTTGAGTTCAACCATAATCATTCCCACTCTTCTGTATGTGAGTGAACAATATGTATATGTATAATCTTTGAACTTTTACTTTTCTAATGTATGTTCTGACTATGTGTACCACATGGCTGAAAATGTCTTGATAGATGTGCCATGAAATAAAATAAATTGTTCCTTTAATGCTTAAGTGTAATTGTAGCTTAGACATGTGTTAAATATTAAGGGACAGTAATTAAAATAAGAAAGATGGCCAAACATCCATTCCTGCTTAAATTATTGATAGATGCATGTCTCACTGTGAATTACTATGAGCCATAACCAAAAATGGGTGAAAAAGGCAGTTTCACCTCAGGGCAATTCATAAATCTGGAGTGTAATTTAGGGAAACAATTGTTACCAGCCATCAAGTCTTTGGTCAGTGAGATTAGACTGCAGAATTCACCAAGTTAGACCCCTTAGGGCAAAGCAGTAGGGAGGTCACAGTGCTCTTTAGAATTAATTTAACATCAACATGACAAAGGGTCTTGTTAGGTGCCTCTCAACCATTTTATTAAACAGTAAAGCTTGTGTTCAATTGGTGCACATTTCAGACTTCAGATTCACATCATTTGGATTAACCTTTCTGTTCAAAAGATGCACAGAGTAGGGTGTACTCAAAGTCATATAGGGGAATAAAAATCAAGAAAGAGATATTATTTGCACATATTTCATTATTATTGAAAAGATTATGAAAGCATCAAGAAAATGAACAGTCCTTTTTTATACATTACAGTTGAGGGTTTAAGATGGACTTTACAGGAGTTCCACTCTTACAATATCTTTTATACAACAAAAGGGCATTTATTCATCTGTTTTGAGTAATGAATATGTGCAGATTTTCCCAGTTTCCTTAATTTTTATACTCCCATATCTGTATCCAAATTTTGACATTTTTTTAACGTATTGCAAGTGGTTACAGTTGCGAAGACTACTTTGAAAATAACATGATGGGTAAAACAGCTAAAATAAACAATTGTCGAAAGCGCATTTAAATATTATGATTTTAAAGCCAATAAAATAAGCCTAGGAGAAATGCACACAAAGCAGTCAGTTTTCACTGACATTGACAAGAGTGGAAACTGTCTGCCATTTTTCTCACTGTGATATGTGTTTAAAAGTTTTAGCACACGATAAGCTCAAGCCAGGCACCTATGAATGTCACTCGTGCGCTGTTGCCAAAGGTTGAACTAAGCTGACATTCACAAAAACAAAATTGACAAGTGACCTTAAATATTCAAACAGCCCAAAAACCTGTGCATTTTATTTTTCAGGATATTCAACAAAGGTTTTATTTAATTTATGCAGTGCTTGTTTGACAAAACAGCCAGAATAGGTGAGTTCAATGTCAATACAATATTGCCACATCCTTCAACGATACCATGGCATGTGAGTTAGAGGGCATGGAATCTAAAAGCGTTAGTTGTGGGTGAAATCACATCTGTCATCGAGATGCATGGGTGTCCTGTGACAGCTGATGTTTCAGGGAAGAGCTACTGGAAACCTTCCTTCTTATCTGTAACCATCCACTACTCCAAAGGCAATGGTGAGATTGTCTCCAGAGTGTTTTTCTGGAAGACCATTTGAGCTCCAAACATTATAATCAGGTTATAACACTCACCCTTTACTGCTTCAGAAATTCAGAATTTTTAAATCTGTTCCTGTGCTGTTTGGCAAAAAAAAAAATGGTTTTCATCACTTAGTGTGGAGCAAAGAGAGCCATTTAGGCACTTCACAAGATGTAACTGCAATTCCTGCATATGAAAGGTGATTCTTGTAAGTGATTTCTCTTCAGTAGTGATGAGAAAGGCACCTGAGGCTACTCATGTTACTGACTGACAAAAAAATCATTTTGCAGGCTGTACCTCAGTGCTGAAGGTGGGAGTAGATGTCACTAAGAGCAGGAATAAACCAATGCGGGAGCAGTCTTAAAAATCAGTCCTACACAAACCTCTAATATGGGAAAAATACACAGTATGTACAAGTACGCATATACCTGAACAAGACGACATATCCTTTGTTATATATACTGTGACAGAAAGAGACACCAGACATCGCTAAGGTTTGGGGCAGCCACCTGTATAATATGTTCCTGGCTGCAAAAGTAAAAAGGGTAGAGAAGCGAGTAATGTTTACAAGGCAGAGTCCAATAACAGAACTGCCCTCTGAAGGAGGGGACTGGGGTTTTATACTGAGATTTGAGGAAGTGATGTTGTCCTCGGGACTGGGACAGGAAGTGATATCGTCCTCGGGACCGGGACAGGAAGCGATGTCGTCCTTGGGACCGGGACAGGAAGTGACATGCTCTGAGCTGAGGCACCGGCTCCTGGCAGGATTTCCTGGGAAAGGTCTGCAGGAGACTTAGAAAGAGAGTCAGTGCACCCTGCCACCTCCTGGGTGGATGGGTTAATATAATTTTCTAAGCCCTTCAGCTGCCTCCTATTTGAACGTGTGTGACAAGATATATATATATATGTGTGTGTGTGTGTGTGTGTGTGTCTGTGTGTGTTTGGTGGCATTTTCATTTGATAGCTGCGGTTCAGCCAGCTCTCAGGCACTTTTAGTATTAGCCTTGAATTTTACATGCACTGAGTCCCAATTAAATGCATGCCTGGTTGAACCTGTATCTGCATATATCAGAGGCTATGGTTCCTTCCTTCTGACAGCATTGTGATATTCTTGTATACGTGATGTGACATGCACGCAGCCCCGCTGCGCTATACATCTTGCTTTAACAGCACCTTTGGGGCCCCATCACACAGTAGAGAGTCCATCGGCCATAGAATACTCATCACCGCAATAATGAGTACGCTCACAGCTCTACGTGCAAAGCATCCATCAGCCAGGAACCAATCACCGATCCGGGATATGTTCATTTGTTCGATGACCTGGCCCACTTTCTCTTTGTCCCCTCTATTCCAGGACGATCCGATACCAATCATGGATCCGCAGCCGCGGGACCAACCTGAGGAGGAGAATTATCAGTGCCTGATCTAAAGGAGGGAGCCAAGGTGGAATGACTAATGAAGTCACTGCTTGCTTGCTGTGTTTGTGTGTTGTAGAGTGGTAGCTCCCGCTTCATTAAATATGCATGCTGTTCCTGTTTGAAGTTGTTAACAGACTCAGCCTCGTGTTTTTGGGGTGTAAGACAGTGACTCATGCGTCACAACGTATGGTGAGTGTTTTAAATGTTTGTCTCATGTATACAGCTAGGCATGCCCTTCATGGTACAATATATTCTATGCTGTGCTCCTCATCTCTGTTGCTGATTTCCTGCTTTTGGTATTAAAAAGGACTGTGTGCAGAGTATTGCACTCGGCAGCAGAGACAAGGAACACAGTATAAAATACAGTGCGTACCGGGCTGTATACATGGGACAAACATCTAAAACACTTGCCACACGTATACAAGAATATCACTGGTATATGTACATACAAGTTCAACCAGACACACATTTAAATGGGACACGGTGCAAGTAAAATTCAAGACTAATGCTAAAAGTACCAGAGAGCTGGCGGAATCGTGGATATCAAAGGAAACACTGTCAACAAACACTTGGACGTGAACTCAACATATGAGAGCTTAAAAAGAAGAACATGTATATAATAAATACGATTTTATGACCAACACCCTTTGAACCCCACCTTATAACCCCCCCCCCCCACATCCACTAAGCCCACCTCCTCATTTGCTATATATTGCCTTTGAATTCTGTATGTCTAATCATTTTCCTCTGATGAAGACTTCTAGTAGGAATTGAAAGCTTAGAAATAAAAAACTTTTAAAATACGTGACTCACCATCTCTCTCTGTGGATTTCTAGCTACAAATATGCAAACTGTATCACAGACCTTTGCTTCTGTATATATATATATATATATATATATATATATATATATGTATATATATAATATATATATATATATATATATATACATATATATATATATATATATATATATACATATATATATATATATATATATATATATATATATATATATATGGTTGAAATAGTTTACTGTCAAATAAATGCAAAGAGTACACAACACGTGTTTCGCCCTCATTCTGGGCTCATCAGGTGTACACACTCCACTGCACTCCCTCTCGGGAATCGAACCTCGGACGTCAGCGTCAGAGGCGATGCCCCTAACGTTGCGCCACGGCATGTGGTTCGTTTATTTGACAGCATGTAGATCGGGGTAATTACATTCACGGCATTCGAAGTCTGTGTCACAATCTGATTGTATGGGTGGTTACCTACCAGGTAACGCTTGTGGTTGGCCAGCGGTCTGCTAACATCCGCCACGGTGCCCTCAGTTTGTGAAGAGCAGATCATAGAATGGTTGAAATAGTTTACTGTCAAATAAATGCAAAGAGTACACGACACGTGTTTCGCCCTCATTCTGGGCTCATCAGGTGTACACACTCCACTGCACTCCCTCTCGGGAATCGAACCTCGGACGTCAGCGTCAGAGGCGATGCCCCTAACGTTGCGCCACGGCGTATTTCAACCATTCTATGATCTGCTCTTCACAAACTGAGGGCACCGTGGCGGATGTTAGCAGATCGCTGGCCAACCACAAGCGTTACCTGGTAGGTAACCACCCATACAATCAGATTGTGACACAGACTTCGAATGCCGTGAATGTAATTACCCCGATCTACATGCTGTCAAATAAACGAACCACTCGCCGTGGCGCAACGTTAGGGGCATCGCCTCTGACGCTGACGTCCGAGGTTCGATTCCCGAGAGGGAGTGCAGTGGAGTGTGTACACCTGATGAGCCCAGAATGAGGGCGAAACACGTGTCGTGTACTCTTTGCATTTATTTGACAGTACACTATTTCAACCATTCTATGATCTGCTCTTCACAAACTGAGGGCACCGTGGCAGATGTTAGCAGATCGCTGGCCAACCACAAGCGTTACCTGGTAGGTAACCACCCATACAATCAGATTGTGACACAGACTTCGAATGCCGTGAATATATATATATATATATATATATATATATATATATATATATATATTGTGATGGACGACCGGCTATGGACTCCGGTCGCCACCCCCAGACCGCTAGGAGGAGCCCTCCGGACAGCATGATGGTGCCCCGACTTCCAGCAGGGCCTCATGGACTCTGTAGTTTGTACACACAGCCCTGCTGTATACCTTGGGGGCCACCGGGAGTCGCTGTAGGGGGGCTAGTGGGCTCTTGCGTGCCCTATAACCCGGGAGTGCGTCTCAGTCACATGACTGGAGGAAGTGACGTGCTCCCGGGATGAAGAAGAGGACTGTTTGCCCTGACCCGGAAGGAAATGGACTTGTGGGTTGTGCTTGGAACCACTTCCGGGTCAGGGGCTATAAAAGGACTCTGGGTAAGCCCAGACATTTGAGCTGAGCTGGGAGGTAGGAGGGCGAAGTGTCTGGGAGTGGAGGATTGGATTGGTTTATTGAAATAGTTTATTGTATATGAGTGTGGTGTGTGTAGTGCTTTGTGCACTGTACAATAGTAAAATAAAATATTGTTGTACTTTCACCTGGTCGGAAGAGTGGTACCTGAGGGTTCGAGAGGTGGACAAACGCTACATCTGCTACAATATATATATATATATATATATATATATATATATGTATATATATATATATATATATATATATATATATATATATATATGGTAGTCAGGCAGGTTTTTTGAACTATTTTATTTTTTAACTTCCTAACAATGTAATATAAGAGTGATAGCTGGGACTAGACCATTGCCTCTATATAAAGCCAAAACAATAGTCCCATTATTTATTTTACCTACTGAAAAACATTTTGTAATACAAATTTTACTTAAATGTGTGCTCAAGTAACTTTTATTTTGTAAAAGAAAAAAAAATCCTTGACAATTTAAAAATGCACAAGGTGGTAAGTACTTCAATGAGCTTGACTAAAACGATGCAAATGAAGATTTTATTTATATGATATCATTTATCATCCATGCTATACATAGCTATTTTTAACAGTGAACTTTTTATATTTTTAAATAAATATATAATGTTCGGATACAGTATTATGTTTTCATTAAATTGGACCATCCATCTTCCCAGTAGTGCATGAGACAGACAGTGAATGATACCTTTTGTACTGTAAATGTAAAATCTGAATAGAAATGAATTCATTTATTCAAAGAGAGTCTGCTCTGGAGATCAAATAATTAATTGAAATAATTAGTTAAATCGATCTTCAGTTACATTTCTTTTTAACTTAAGAAGCTGAAAATCAAGGACAAAACACATTAACAACCGGATGTACAGCATGCTTGAATTCAAGCAACATTATAGTGTTATGTGCTTCATACATTGGGTGTGTTAATATATGAAATATGTGGCACCTAATGTACGCTGGCTATGTTAGCTAATGACTCAAGCAATGATATTGGTACAGTACGTACACAATCAGGCATGAAATTCGAATGGAGACAGTGTACCAATATACAGTAAGTACATGGTTATAATTCATAACAGCATCACCATTGCATAGAGAATTAATGAGTAATTACATTGTAGGTGCAGGTGTAGTATAGGAACATATCATTCCATAGCATTGTAATAAGAAATATTCAATACAAAGTGTTGCCGTTTTTATTTGCACCGTTGCCCTATATGGCAAACAAGAAATGTGTGCAAGGGTACAGAATCAAATCAAAATCTTTTATTATTCCTCCAGTCCTGTGTACTCCTTTGGTAAACAATGCATGTTCTAACCTTTATTCCATGTATCATGAAGCAAATCTAATATTTCCATCTAAGAGAAATGGAACTTATGGGCAAAAAGGAAGAAATACCAAAAACAAAGATATTGAGAAATACAACAGCTAATGAAAACAACAAAACTGGTCCAGTTTTCTTTGATATAACTAGGAAGACCTATTTAAAACACTGTAGGTACAAAATTTTTTTTTTCTTTTTAGGTGGGTGTTGCTGCTATTGTGATCTTTAGACTTGTTAACTTAAAAAATGTCAGCAACAATGAAAAATGATTAAACTCTACATAATCTGTTCCTTCTAAGTATGGGACATATTTCTTAATAATTTATGCATCATAGTATGAGCAATGTGTTATGATCAGCTGGCTCAGACAAACTCAACAATAGGCTTCGCTTCAAAAGCTAGCTGCATTAATCCAGATGAGGTCTAGTGACAAAACTAACTTGACCGCAAACTCAAGAAGTAGGCTTCATGGCCTTCTCATGCTTAAATGGACCAGAATGAAAAATGTAATAATAGAGAGAAAGCGGAACTGTAAAACCCCTGGCTCAAATAACAAAATGGACCCAATTGTAATAATAATAAAGTTTTTTCTTTTTTTTTAATAACTGAAAAACAGAAATGGCAAATGAAAAATGTCACCTAAAAGGAAAAACAAAAAAATAACCAAAGCCAAGTCCAGAATCCTATGAACGATACCTTAACTAAGAACAAGAGATCCAAAAAATACAGAATCCAGTAATAGTCACAAAAATTCAGAAATCGAAAAACAAGAGTGATATCTTGCCTAGGTATGCCAGTAAGCAGTTTGGATGTGATTTCAGACCAAAAGATACAACACAGTCAAAAAACAAACTAAAGTCGAAACTAGGAAACAATTAAACGAAGTAATGAAGCTAAAATGCTAAGCCTGAAACAGAGTAGAGAAACATGAGAGCCCGTGCCATTTAAGCCCCAGGATAAATCACCTTGGGCACCTTAGAAGATCATGAACTGAGGAATGAGGCACAGGCTCAAAAATATAAAGGAGAAAAGAAACAGTAATAATAATAATAATAATAATAATAATAATAATAATAATAATACATTTTATTTATATAGCACCTTTCCCATGCTCAAGGCACTTACAGTATATAATAAAGAACGGCAGGGTAATTATTTATTTACAATCAAATAACAAAAATGTAGCCAAAAATTGAAAATCAGATTCATTAGCACGTCATCAATAAAATTTTAAGTCCTTATAAAAAACAAATAGCAGACAGATAAAATATTTATACAAAAAAATTAATTTCTTTGTACTTTCTTCCAACAACCATTAAGAAAAAAATGAAGGATTTTCCAAACAAAACTATTTACAAGAAAAACGAGCACATAACTCACCAGATCAGTCAATCTCCAATATTCTAACTAAATTTGTGCCCCTCAGTTCTACTTAGCCATCCAGTCATCACAGGCAAAAACACAACCTCAACCTAAACCCTGCTTTTACACGAATGTGGGATTGTCAACTGCCAGTCTTGGCAGTTGCCAATTCTGTTTCCTCCAATAAGGACGCATGATGTGAGGCTGGCCAAGCACCACATTCCATCCTTCCGGAACTCTGCACTTACCCGAGTTCCTTTTCTATCGTGCATGCACACCTATCAAAATCTAGACAAGCTTCTCACTGTCTCTTTGTATCTCTCTGGCAAGCATTCTCCTTCGCAACCCTCTTAGTAACTCCATAAGGTTCTCATGGCTCCACTTGTTGCTAAAAGTTTCATTTTCCCACAGCTGCAGAACAGCAAAGACTGATAGCTTCACTGCCTCAGATTACCAAAACGTCTGTGACAATAGTCTTTATCCTATTGACCTGATTACATCAAAGGTATTATTCCTTGGCAGCAACCTCTCTATCAACGGAAAACAAAGGATCTTTAGAAAAGTACATGATAAACAAAATGAGAAACTGAGGATACTATGCAACTAAGTTAAAATAACTACAAAGCAAAAAATGAATATCAGAAAAGAATCAGAACATCTCCCCCCAAAAAAACCTATAATAGAAAATAAAGCATTGAGATAAAAATTGAAAATGAACTTAAATCACAGCATGTGAGAGCAGAGGAACATCAGGTTAAACTAATGCCACAGCACTAGTACTGAGTTTTACTTCACCTCATACAGGGTGGTGCAGAGAAATGGGAAATTTTCAATTGTCGTTCAATGCACAAATAAACATATTACAAAATACATTTAATGATGAAATGTATTGTACAGGATATGCAAATAATTGATGGTAATCACTATCATTCAATATTAATTTTTTCTTTTGAAGAAACATCATGAAGGTGGTGTTGTCCATTTCTCCCTACACATTCTGACAGTTTGTTGTGGAGATTCTGCATTGCTCAACATATCATGTCAAGAGGTGTATGGACCGTTCGAACACCACAGGGGGACTTCTCTTTTAAGACTGAACCCGTTTCTTCAGAATTACGCCCCCATGTTGAAATCGCATGAGCAGACGGGACACAATCATGATCATAAGGTAATGATGCCGAAAATTCTCACATTATCACCATTCTTATAAAAGGCTTTCACAGTGAACACTTGTTGCGCACCACTCCACTGCTCCATTATAACTAATGGCAAGCGGTTCTAAACGAGGTCACATTGGTTCCAAACAACTGCCAATTCCCCAGGGTTGCCAACACCTAGTTCCAAAATTTCCCATTTCCCTACACCAAACTGTACAAGGTTGGAACATCAGGAGGGGCTGCCCCTATAAGATTCAATACACTATGGACATGTAGAATTACAAATATTAAATAAACTAGCTGTGTGTGGTCTTCGGGACAAAAAACAACCTGAAGATTTGTGAACTTGGAGAAGCGTCACCAACTCTTAAGAATTACCCATTGCAGAGGACGTGGACCCATCTTTGCTTTCTGCCCCACTGGCTTTCGTAAGAAGACACTGGCAATACTATATCACCATATCATAGCCGTATCGCTGGCATATGAGTCCTATTAATCTTTCTCGAGAAAATAGACAATGTTTTTAGTGAAAAATATCAAGCATTGCCCTCCGTTGCTGAGGTGTTTCACTTGCATATTGTTGAGCCACGTTGTTTGCTTCATTTCGACATTGTGTCTCTTCATCTGTGTCATTAGCATGACATCATTGTTGTGCAGCAGCGTTTGCTGCACACAGATCTTTCATGGTGAGAAGTGTGGTGCATGCATGTGCCATCTAGTGGCTGCAGTTGAGCGTGAGTAAAGCGGACTGCTCCATGCACACACACACAGGTTCTTTCGTTTATATATGTCTAATGTGTTACAAATGGAATTTATTCCAAAGCGAAATAGGCAAGGCCTCCAAAACAAGCTGAGGCTCACCTGGCTTGAGCCAATTTCCAAAGGCATCTGCTGGCTTCAGCTGGAGCAGACCCTACCAATGGGGAGCTAGGAAAAAGCTATAAAAGAAAAAGAACAATATTATACTAAAAGACCCCAAACGAATATGATGAATATAAACCTTCTACTTGTATGAACAATTAAGAATCTTTGTAAAATAAATTTTTTATTTAATAAAAATAGAAAAATACAATGCAAAAGCTCACAAAGGAAAAAGAGGCACTAAAGGAGTTACCTAAAACAGACTCCTTGAAACAAAGAGAAAAATAATCAAAATACCAGACAATCGCACCACAAAAACAGCAGTGTGACTAACGGATGATTTGCACTCCTAAGGCTTCTAAGCACCCTTATATAGCCAGAGGGATTGCCCAGGAGTGGTGATGTCAGGGTGGTCCCACTTCTTGGGGCTCTACCCACAGACATTTAAAGGGACAGTACACAATTATAAACAATAGAAATAACTGAAAAATAAAACACATAACTCAATAGCAAAACAACAATAAAATACATAAACACATGTAATACCATAAAATGGGAATCTTTACTAAATACACAAACATAAATGCAAAAAATAGAAAGAATAGTAAAATAGAAAAATACAGAAAGAACCATACAACATATAAGTAAAGAGAAACACCACTCGATGAAATGCTGGCTATAGCGTAACATTATCACTTTCACGGGGCTACCACTCTGTCTGACTCTGTGAATATTTTGTTCTTCATGTTAAGTATAGTTTGAATGCACATTTGTATCCATTTACTGGTGTTTACACACCAACCAAACTGGCCAGGAGACACATAGGGTTAACCCTAAAGATAAGCACCTTAGTTAATTTGGAAGCTTTTGCCTGGTCAGTAGTTGACGTGTTTTGCTCATAACCCACACCTGATTTTTGACATTTTAAACCTGAGTATCATTTTCTTAGCTTGCTGTGACGTCTGCTTTCTTTCTAACTCCAGCATTTGCTCATGCTTACAACGTGGCTCATACAACAGACTATGCATGGGGGTCCAGCCTTCCTGATGCCCACTGAACAAGACTCCCACAGCTCTGCAGAGGCTGATTTGGCAGTGAGGTAAAACACAGGCAGTCCACAACTCCTAAGTTTGCAGCATAGACTGCTGCTTTGCACCATTTGCTGCCAGGATCACCTCTGGCTCCCAACAACTCTGACCTAGAAAAAATGTTTAAAAATAGATGAATGAATACTGCAGCACATCCACAGGATACCAGATATTAGACACGGAAACAATTGTTATCAACGGCTACAGAGATAGCCTCCAAGAATTGCTTTCCTAAGTATTCACTACCTGCTTATCACTATCCTGGAGGATGAATCAGGATATACATGTATCTTCACACTGTTTGGTCAACTGCATAAGAAAATAAAAATCTTTGCACCCTGGTACTCTAATGAATCCCTAATTCTATGTAAGTAGGCTTCCACCCAGCAGCAGTCCAATTTCCTTTTGTGCCTCATGAAAGCTTTACACCATTATATCACTGCATGTTGCACAATTCTAACTGGGATTGTCGTTCTTTCAATAAAATGATGCAAATTGAAATAATGCCGTTTAATTTGCCTCTTTTTGCTGTTCCTATTTCTAACTAAATAAATAGGCAACAGCATTAGATTATAGATAAGATACTCCTCAGTACTATGTGTTGTTTTTATCAGTTACTATGCCACCAAATTTAAAAACATTTCTTGTGCGAACGGACGTAAAAAATAATTAGTTGAATGCAGATTTGTACTCACAGAATAGCTAACACAAGTGGACATTATAACAAACAAAAAAGGGTTCCTGCTTTCTGAGTAAGTGTAAAAAAGAAAAAACGTCATGTAATAAATAGTAAGCATAAAAAGACATAAGTGATAAAAACAGAGATGGTTCCAGTGCTAGAATTATAAAGACTGAGAGAAATTCTTAAGTAATTACTTATGTAGTCCAAGCCTAAAGAAAGACAAAGCTCTGCTGAATCATGCCATTATAATATTCTCAAAGCATATTCACAGGGCTGAGTTTCACTTAATTATCTGCCAGTGTGTGATGTAGAGAGTGAGAAACATGTGAAGACATAAAGTATAGGGGACAAATATAACAAATCAGAACAATGAAGGTAACAGCAAAGATCAGGGACCAAGAGTATGGTTCTTGGTCCATGCTCCCACTTCCTTTTAGGGAGCCTCTTGAACCCAACACCGTTGGCAATGTAACCGGATGAGCTGGACAGTGAGGACATAACGAAGCAAGGGGATGGTGCATAAAGATGCAAAACTGCTTTTATTTATAAACAGCAAAACCAAAAACAGTGTTCAAAATAAACAGTGCAGTGCTTCTAAAAAATCATTAAATAAATAATCCATTAAAAACCAGTGAAAAGGTGGAGGTTAAAATAATCCATTAAATCCATTAAAACGAGGTTAAAATGCTGGCTGGAAGCAGTCCTTTCTTTAAAAATGAACACGGTGCTTTCTTCAACTGCCGGCAGTTCTCCCATCCGGGGTCTGCACCAGGGGAGTTGCCCTACCTACAGCTGACCTTCTCCTGTCTAGACTGTAGCCCTGCGGTCCCTGGCTGCATAGGACTCTCTAGACTATGACTTGGGTTCCCCAGCGACCAGGACACTCACGCTGGGGTTGCCACCTCCCAAGCCTTCTGACTCCCACTACCTTCTGGTCACTGTTGCTCCTCCAAAGAGCTCAGCAGGAGCGACCACTTCCAGCTGTCCCAGAGTGTCGGCCTAACACACCCAAGTGGCTCTCCTTCCAGCTGCCTGCTCTCTTTAGTGAGCCTGCTTTCACCCGCTTGCTGACGCACACACCGGCTTTCAGCCTCCTGCCGCCTTCTTCTCACTTAACCTCCGTTTGCTTTCCCCTTTCAGTTTTTTTTTTCCCTCTCTGCAGTCACACTCCTACTATATATACGTGGCTCAGGTGTGGTGATTAGCAGTTCCCGGCTTCAATTACGGATGCGGATGATTCCTCACCTGTGCACATAAACGAGGAAATATCCGCCTCACTTAGCATCTAAGAACCGCTCCGGCCACACTACCACGCCCCCTCTATAAACTGCGAGTTTATTTAATATTTATCTGATAAATTATCTATTTAAAAACTGGGCTTTTCTTCTGAGCTATGGACCCACTATACCACATGACCACAAGGAGGAGTCAGAAAGCCCCAAACCACAGACTCTGCAATACATCACACATTAATAGAATAAAATAAAGGATATTTATTCCACCAAACACCCTTACAAATCTTCTTCCAGCAATGTGCCACAAAAAATGAACAATAAACTGATGATTCTGTCTCCTTCTCCACCTCCACTGCCCACTGCCTCCCGACCCTGACTTGTCCATGTGTGGCAGACCCGGGGGTGTTTCTGGTGCCATTTAATATTCGCCAGGAAACACCTCCAGACCATACGAAAAGTAGAGACGTCCTCCCCCTCTGTCAATATGCAGGGACTCCAACAAGGCTGCACATCCACACTCCAATTCCCAAACATCCTTGTGGGTGACCTGACTGGGTTTCCATATGAGGACCACTGCCACCTAAAATACGGGGAATAAAACAACTCCCGATTCCCAGCTATTGCTGGTCCGTCCATTATGTCTTGCTGGCTGGACACAGCTTTTGTCATCGCTCTTGCCTCCTGTCTGCGTAATGTGTATATTTCCAAGTCTCATTCGGGATGCCTGTTCTCCTCCTACACAATATTGTGAAAGTGCCTGAACATGTGGGACTAAGGCAGACAAAGTATAATTCCAATTTGATTCTAGAGAGTAATCCTCTGCAACTGCAAGTCAAATTCTATGCCAGCCAGGCAAGATTTAGAGAAATATAATCAAGTGTTATTCTACTGATGCTAATGGGTAGGAAATGCTAGCCTGTACAAACATCATAAAAACCCAGCATTAGCACAAGACAAAGCAAATACAAAGAGAATTGGGAAGACTTAATAACAGGGGGCCAAATTATTGAAAGCCAATATGAGCAGACACCCCAGCAGCTCTGACCTGAACAAGCTACCCTGACGAGTACATCATTCTGGTCTTTTAGGACTCATGGCTAAAGTAGTAATAAATTTATTTGTACAGCCTGACCTTAAAGCATTTCAGCACAAAGGTCTGTTTGATACAAATGAATGACATTGGTTTTCTGTATCCTGTATACCTATTAAGAAACATCCTTAATTCTGTAAAATATCAAAGTTACAGAATGCAGCTCTAGTTTAGAAATCTAGCAGTCTGCTGTGCCTTCAGAACGTTTTCAGACCATTCACTTTTTTTTACATTTTGTTATGTTGTAGCCACATGGTATAATCATTTAAATTCATTATTCCCTTATCAAGCAACACTCAAAACCCCAGAATAACAAAGAAAAATCAGGATTTTAGAAATGTTTATTAATGTAATGAAAACAAAAAAGTTAAATATTTCATTGACACATATATTCAGACCCTTTGTTCAGTATAAGACTTAAAGCACCATTGGCCACGATGACAGTATGCTGTCTTCTCGGGTTCGATGCGACAAGCTTCACACATCTGGATTTGGGAATTTTTCTCAGCAGATCCTTTCAAACTCTGGTAGGTTGGATGGAGACTGTTGGTGGAGAGCTGTTTTCAGGTCTCTCCAGACTCTGGGCTCTGGCTGTTCCACTCATGAGCATCAACAGATTTCTACCTATGCCACTAGTGAGCTGTTCTGCTTTGTGCTTGAGGTCATTGTCCTTTTCTAAGGTGAACCTTTGAACTAGTCTGCAGTCCAGAATGCCCTGAAGCAGGTATTCATTAAAGTTATCTCTCTGCTTTCCTCTGTTTAGCTTTCCTTCAGCCTTGTCCACTTTTGCAGTGCTCCATGCTGAAAAACAATGGTGCTGTCACCATCATGCTTCACGGTAGAAATGGCATTGTGCTAGAATTGAGGCTAAATAGTTCAAAGTTGGTTTCATCAGAGAATCTTGTTTCTCACAATCTGAGAGTTCTTTAGGTGCCTTTTTGAAAATTACGAGAAGGGTTTCATGTGTCTTTTACTAAAAAGAGGCCTCCATCTGGACACTCTGATATAAAGGCCAGCTCGGTGGAGTATTGCAGTGATGGTTGTCCTTCTTGATGTTTCTTCCAGCTTCACACACTTTCTCTGGAGCTCAGCCATAGTGACCATTGGGTGCTTGCACACCCCTCTTACCAAGGCCCATCTCACCCTACTGCTCAGGTTTACCAAGCAGCCGCCTTCAGGAAGAGACGTAGTTGTTCCAGACTACTTCCATTTAAGAATTACGGAGGCCACTGTGCTGCAGGAATTATTTGTAGCCTTCCCCAGATGTGTTCCTCAACAAAATTCTGTCTTTAAGCTCTGCAGACAATTTCCTTCGACCTAATGGCTTGGGTTTTGCCCATCTGTGGCACCTTATGTAGACACAATGCATTTCCTAATCATGTTCAATCAATTGCATTGACCACAGGTGGACTCCAAACAAGGTGTAGAAACATCTCAATGGTGATCAATACAATGGGCTAATATTGTGTAATAGATGTGTAACAATTCTAAAATCCTCTTTTCGCTTTGTCATTTGGAGTATTGCATGTTGCTTGATGAGGAAAAAAATTAATTGAAGTGATTTTAGTAAAGGCTACAACATTGCAAAATGTGAAAGAAGTGAAGGGGTCTGAATTCTGCTTCAATGCACAGGGGGCCAGAGTTCATCAGGGAAGCACTGGGTACAAGACAGAGGCAAAACCTGGATGGAACACCTAGTGCATGGATGTGTGCCTTCACAGTTCAAATATAGGTTCTTTTGTGACCATTTACCATACGTTTGAATAATCTCTCTATTTATATAAAATCCAGTGTTTGTTTGTCTGTATGGCTGTCTGCTTTTCACGAGAGAACTACTTAACAGATTTAGATCGGGTTTCTTTCTATAATTTGAACATTCTGGTTGATTTTACGACTTCTCTCAGCACGCTAAGTATCGTAGTTTGTTTGCGATAGAGGCTGTGGGCCAAGGGGTCACTATTGTTCTTATTTTTGACTTAATCCTTAGATGATAAAAACAACAGTGAGATAAGGACCTAACATGAGCTTCAAGAACTGCAGAATAATCGAACAGATAAAGTGCCAACGTTTGACATTGGAGCATACCAACCTTCCATTTGCCCAGAATTATATATTTTTTTATTTTCTTATGATTTTTAAAGTTTGTCCTGTTTCACTACTACGTGAGTGGAGCCGCGGTGGACAGCTAGTTACAAATAAATTAAAAATGTATTTTTGTCGTAAGCTTTCAGTGTATGCGACATGTCTCTTTTAGCTGTGCTATGTGTGAATTGGCCAATACTGCAAAGCAAAATTGGCAGCCATCTTACCACAAACTGACACTATTTTAAAACTGTCATGTGAAAAGTTTCCAAACTCACAAACAAATCTTCCTAAGGATTTGATAAATACGTGAAAACATAAACCACCAAAGTTCAATTTGGAACACAGCTGACTGACAATATTTTTTGGAATATCACCCAGCAGGAGACGTTCTTGAGAATAACAAATCAAGTGAGAAATAAACTGATAATATCAAAAGGTAGTGATGACAGCCTACCTCAAGCATAAATATTGTCCTTTTTGAAAAATAAACGCTTCAGAGGTTCCACCTGAGAGGACAGCTGATATCTCATTAGAATTCACAATTAGCCTCCAGTCAAATTCTGCTCCATTACTGGCAGTCTGTGGAAAGAAGTGAGCTTTGGGGTTTGATCCCACGTGGGTGGAATTCATTCCTGACCATACAAGATAGAAATGGTTAAATTCAGTAATCCATCTTACTTATTACCTTTGTAATATATAAATATTACGAAAAAAGGATATTATCATGAGTGTAATGGTATGTTAATTGTAAAAGATATTTTTCTAGGATTTAATTAAGGCTAATTACTGAGGGTAACATGATTGTTATCTTGAGCACCAGCAAGAAGTGGAAAATTATTTCAGTTTATTAATTGCTGCTTTTAAGAATGTTCCATGAAATATTCAGGCAACATGATCAGTCAGACATAAAAATTACTGAAACCCATCTGTTCATTTAGTCACTTTTCCAGTCGTATGAAAGACAAATTAGATATACATATGTAACTGCCACTGTTGTGCAAGCATGAATTCCTGAAAAGGCCTTTCATACTCAGGCCCAGCATCCCAAAGGCCATGAGGGCCCTTCATAAAAATTTAAACTGAGTCTCAAAAGTTGAACAAAGATACCATGGTAAAGATTTTGGGCCACCTGTGTAATACTGTCATTCCAGGGGTCTTTTAGGGCCCTTGTGTAATGTAAGCACCGTGAACCACACATATGCTTTTCCCTCTGTATAATGACATTATTTGATATTCATTTGCTTATTTAATATTCATTTCCACTGTTATGCTGATGACATCTGTCTGCTAACTCTGATTCCACCATTCCATCCTCTTCCCTCTCTGACTGCTTTCACTACTATGGGGTTTTGAGCTATCAACAGAGTGGCCCCTCGTCTCTGGAACTCTCTCCCACAAGACATCCATAACATAACTTTCTACTTACCTTTAAATCCCACCTTAAGACACATTTCTTTAAACTTGCTTATTCTGTTTGATATAAATTTAAGTTGATATTAATTTTAATTAACTGGTTTTATTGTAACTGTAATTTTTGCTTTTCCCCCTCCCCGACTATAACCTATCATCTATGGGAGAGAAGCGAAAGCTTTAGATTCATCAAAGATTTTGATCTCCGGTTTCTGATGGATCTCGATGTTTTAAGGTTTCATGATACTGAAAACACTGATATCTTGATGATGGGTATGTGTGTGTCTGTGTGTCACAGTTTCTTGAGGATGGTCTAGAAGCAAAAAGGCTGGACATGAAAATACCAAGCTCAAAATTTAAACCTGTTACGAGATGACGATGTGCTGATTAGTTTTTGCGCCAAATTGCAAGAGAAAGAGGCACTCTAGAGGAACCCTCAAATGAATTTTTGATAATATCTTGAGAATTATGGCAAATATTGTAATTCTGCAATTAATTATGAATTCTCCTTGTCAATCCAATCTTAATGACCTATTTCATGATCAGAAAGATCAGCGTCAGAGCAATAAATAATTACTAATATGTTATAGAATAGTTTGGGTAAATTGGTTCCTTGGGCACAAAGCCTACTGACACTCATGTCCAATTTTTTTTTTATTTACTCTTGTGAGACTTGCCTGGACACCACCAGTCAGAAACCACATCTTTATAAAAAGCACACGTTTATTTAATCACAAATAAACCCAGTCCCAAACACCACACAATGTAAACAGCAATAATCACCACTATAACTCTCTTTCTCAGTCCTTGGCCACCTCTACTCTCCTCCTGGGAGCTTTGTCCTGCTCCCACTCCCAACTCTGGCTCCCGGATTGCTGGAAGGCACGCCTTTTATCCCTGCCCGGATGCGCTCCAGGTGTCTAATGACGTCCTTCCAGCAGCACTTCCTGGTGTGGCGGAAGTGCTGCCCTTTGCCCCGGAAGCACTCCGGGCATCCTGGGCAGGTTCCTCCACCATCTTGCCGAATGTGGCGGAAGTAACTATTTCCAGGTCCCACGAGGTTTAAAGTGCCCTCTGGCAGTGGCCACAGGTCCCAATGAGTTAGAACCTTTTCTCTCTTTTTCCGTGGTCCTCTCCTGCTCCAGGCCAGTTGCCCCCTCGTGGCCCGGAAGCTATTCATGCGACCTTCCGGTCCTTTTAGTCATCCCGGCCGGGTCAGAACTCTAGTCGTCTGTGACACTATATTGTGACTATTGCTATTAATGCGCTCTTTAAGGTGTCCTTGAGTGCATTGAAAGGTGCTTATAAATAAAATAAAATAATATTAATAAAAAAATAATAATAATTATAGAGAACTTTTGATTCACCCCTTCTCTTTTGTATGCCCAGCCATTTAATTGCTGCTTGTACCTCCTAGCCATGGTGTGTGAAGGAAGAGCACAAAATTGACATTGATGTGTTATAAAATATTGTAATACTACAGAATAACAAATCTTGCTGTTTTGGTTGTTTTCAGCATTGCCTTGCCTGAGGTGGTCAAGTGTGTATTTTATTTTCTTTGAGGTCAAAGTGTTTAGCTCTAATTTGGTCAAATGAGTATTAGAGTGGGCATTCACATACTCTTAGGGATCAATTTCCATCTCATTACTTTCAGAGTTTCACCCCCCACACCCCTACGTCAATAAGGGTTCACAGCACCTATTATGAGTGGGTATCTGCCTTTACATATAATACGGTGTTAAACATTCACCAAAAATAAACATGTGAAGGAATGGCCAATGGAAATAACTTGTGATTTTGTATCAGCCACATCCAGCCCATCCTTAAACATCAAGCACTAATGTTTAGCGATTAAAGGAGAGAAATAAATAAGCTAAAAGAAAAAAATGAAGGAGCAGGGGTGGGTAGCACATACAGCAGGTGTCCTAGGCTACAGGTATAAGCAATAAAAACATCTATCCTTCAGCCTCAATAGAGCACAAGCAAGGCAGGAAAACTTTGAAATGATGGAGCATTTCTGTAGAATGGGCCATCAATCTCTTAATTTTTTTTTTAAATGTGTCAACCAAGCTAATGTTAGCATCAAAGTTGAATCTTTACTAGCCAGCACTAATGATGAGCAAAAGGACCAAAGCCAACCTCAAACATCTTGACCACCAGAGAAGGAGAGCAGCTGACCCAGTGTTATGGAGGGATTCTAAAAGTGATAAGCAGAGATACTTTCTTATTGAGAGGCTTGTGTGATTACTTTTTAAAAATTATTTATTTATTATAAAAAGCACCTTTCACAGTCCGATAACAATCAATGCAGATGCTGTGGAGGGAGTTTCCAGCTTTAAGTTTCTAGGAGTCACCATCTCAGAGGACCTGTCCTGGGCTGACAACAACTTGGCTATAATAGGAAAAGCACAACAACGCCTCTATTTTCTCAGGAAGCTAAGGAGAGCTGACCTCCCTCAGAAGCTGCTGGTTAATTTCTATAGATGCACTATAGAGAGCATCTTAACTAACTGCATGATGGCCTGGTACAGCAGCTGCACCAAGGCTGCTAAAGAAGCCCTACAGCGGGTAGCAAAAACAGCAGAGGCCATTATTGGGAACTGAACTGCCATCACTCCAACTCTTGTATAAGACTCGCTGTGTGAGAAGGGCCAAAAACATTCTCAAGGACAAAACTCATCCTGGAAATTCTTTGTTTGAGCTCCTCCCGTCAGGCAGACGCTTTAGGTCAATCCGTGTACGCACAAATGGACTAAAACATAGCTTTTTTCCATCTGCCATAAACTTTCTGAACTCTGAATCTCCTCAGTCTGAGATAATTTTTAATTGAACATTGCAATAAGCTATATTGGTAATGTGTAATATACTAATGTAATACAATATAGAATATGTAATGTACTATTCATTAACAGGTGCAATAACAATTTATGCTGCTGTACTTTGAGCAATAATAATTTGCTCTGGTTACTTGATCACTTAACACTGTATACGACATATTTGGAATTATTTGACTTTTCTTTAAATGCACCTTGGGGCTGTCACAAATAGCAATTTCGTTGTGTTACACAATGACAATAAAGTGCTTGAACTTGAACTTCACAGACAGAGTCACAAAGCACTGTACCCAAAGAAAAAGATTTAAAACATGCAGTTACAGGCTGTGAAAATTAAAAACAAACTAACATTCCAATAGACATAACCAAGAACAAGATAAACATACGGCTAGCCATATGCTAACCTAAACAGGGGCATCTTCAACTGTTTTTCAAATACATTAATTGCATCAGGAGCCAGTAAAGCACAATGACAGCTCTTCCATCATTTCAGTGCAATGTACTGAAAAGCCTGATTTGCGCGAGCCCTTAGCCTATTACTTACAATAAGAAGGCCCTAGTAAGATGACCTCAGTGGGTGACTAGTAGTAAAATGGACTAACAGATCAGAAATTTATTGTGGTGTTTAATATGTAGAGCTCAATAGGTGATTACTGAAATTTAAAAAGGATTCTAAATTCCGTTGGGGGTCAATAAAGAGACAATAAAACCAGAGTAACATGAGACCACTTACTTGACTGGGTTAACAATCTAGTAGCAGCATTTTGAATAGCGTGAAGTCATTGGAGTGAGATCTTGTTTCAACATTTTGAAACCTGGGGTGCGTACAGCCGCCCTAACCTGACACAGACAGGAAGAGACACAAGTGCAGCACACAACACACTTTTATTCATCCGTGAGGAAGTGTTTTTTTCTTTGCTCCCTAGAGCACAGCACAGTACAGAACACAATTCACAGTCCATCCTTCCTTTTCAATCTACAGTCCTTTCCACCTCCACTCCTCCCTCGCAAGCTTTGTCCTTCTTCCTCCCGACTCTTGATCCTCGAATGGAGTGAGGAGGCTCCTTTTATTCTGCTCCTGGGAGTGCTCATCAGTATGACGTGGACTCACTCCCAGGTGTGATGGAAGTCCATTGTAGGGCTCTGCAGCTCCCCCAGGCGGGAACCCAACTCCACCAATTGCACCAAAGTCCAACTCCCAGTGTGGCTGTCAGGAATCCGTGGTGCTACAGCCGCCCAGGAGGGCTGCCCTCTAGCGTGCCAGGGGAGGTAGTGCCTCGGCTCAAAACACAAGGAACATTTAAAAAGACAGTACAAAGTCACAAACATAACAGAAAAAGCACATGAAAAATAATCATTCAAATACAACATGTTATGAATTTAAAATTTTGAATGAAAGTGGACTTAACTTATGACACTTATCAACAGAAAACCACCCTTTAACTCTTTCAGGGCTGATGTCGACTTTTGTCAAAATTCAGGAGTACAGGACAGTAATCAGCTGTAAACTGCAACAAAACTCACCCATATGCTTTAGGTCAACTCTCTTTGCTAGAAGGAAAGTTACATAGGTTTGTTGATTTAACCTCGATTCCCTATGCGTGCACGAGTAGCGAAGAGCAAACAACCTCTAAAATGGCACTGACATCTAGTGAGAGACCAAAGCGAACGTGCAAAGCAAAATACTCCATGGACGTTTTACGTAATTTCGTTGAATAGGACTCTGACCTGTCGGACTCCAAGTTTGATGCAAGTGATCTGGAGATGGATATCAAAAACAAAAGTGAGGTACCAGCATCATCTCATCGGTCCTCAGCTGATCGTGGCATTGAACACTTTTGTGTAGCTGATGCGCCAACAGAAGCGTTTCCTTGGTAGGACCACCACTTGTGATGTCAAGCGGTACAAACCAGATTGCCTGACACTGTATCTGCCACCCACCTGCTATGCGAAGACAGCCAGGCAGCTGGCCCACTGTGCAGTCTTGCTGACCATCGACGTGCCCCCGTGCAGCCACTGCTGCCAGGGATGCCGAACATACCCCAACAGCAGCCACAGCGCATAACAACAGATGTTGACTTATGTGTGAAACCATTGCTCTGTGTGCTTTTCAAAAAACTGGAAAAAGTATTCAGCCCTCAAAGAGTTAATGTCAAAGAGAAAACAGATCTCTACAAAGTGATTTAAATGAGCAACTCTTCAATCTTTTGTGACCCAATTTTGCCTAATTTTTTTTTTTGTCTTTGATAACCAGAATTGCTGTTTGCCACGATCCTGTGTGGTTGGGGTGTGCCCCATGGAGAATTGCCATCGTCATCTCTGGGGGTTTGGGGGCTTGGAGCCCCCGTGGAGAACTGCTGACACAAGTCATAACAAAGCAATGACATTTGCTTTAACTCCCCATGGTGACCCATCACAAGACAATCTATAAGCCATACAAACCCTTTAACATTAAAATATTATTGTGAATCTCTAACCTACATGACCCAAATTAATACAACCCATGATCCATCCCATAATTGAGGAACCTATAATTTAAATTAATTATGAATGTAAAACTCTAAATAACTGAGTAACTATTTTCCTTTCAAGTCAGCATTTGTCCCCATTCTTCTTTGCAAAGCCCCTGTCAGGGTGCATGGGGATCATGAATGAGCAGCCCTATTTTTCAAGTCCAGCCACAAATTCTCAATTGGATTGAGATCTGGACTCTGATTCTGCCTCTGCAGGACATTAATATTGCTGTTTTGAAGCCATTTCTGTGTAGCTTTGGCTTAATGTTTGGGGTTGTTGTCTTTCTGAAAAATAAATGTTTGCTCAAGGTGCAGGTTTCTTGCAGACTGCATCAGGTTTTCCTCCAAGATTTCCCTAAGATTTTTGCTGCATTCATTTAACCTTGACATGCCTTCCAGGGGCTGCTGTAGAAAAGCATTCCCACATCATGATGCTGCCACCAACATGCTTTACTTTGGGTATGGTTGGTTTTTGATGGTGTGCAGTGTTTTGGTTATGCCAAACATGGTGTTTATTCTGAAAGCTCAATTTTAGTCTCAACAGGCCATAGAACCTTCTTCCAGAAGTGTCTTCAGGTAAACTCTAGCCGAGATTTCATGTGCACTGTTTTTAACTGCGACTTTCTCTTTGTCACTCTCTGCTTTGTCTTGGTGCAGTTCTATATTATTCTACTTTCCCCTTTTATATTCTTTAATGTGTAGCCTTTGTAACAATGCAAATCCCACGGACTTACAGAACCACTGTTTATGAGATACTGTACTTTATAGGTTCTCCTCACTTTCCCTTCTACATCTATAACCTCAGGCAATTACATAGAGTAAAAGACAAACGGGACTTAAGTTGCAACTTTAAATAATGTATTATTGATAATATTCGTAAAACAATAACAATAAGCAAAGTACATTTGAATATTGGCAACCATACAACCTGATAAATGCTGATGTATAGTTTCAGGTGGCACACAGACTTGTTAGTTACTTAAAATATTGTATCTCTAGTTAAGTCATCATTTTTAGTCAGCTTTCATCAGAACAGGCTGCTTGACCCAATATGGCTGCCGAGTTTTGCTTCTCAGTGTGGTCTTCTTTTAAGTCCATGGTGTGTGAGATGCCCCATCATCATGATGGTGTGAGAGACAGAAAGGGAGGGGTAAAGGAACTGAATTTATACATTCTTTGTCCAAATCCTTATACCAATAAGGCATCGTGCTACAGAATGGACTGTGATTGAAACCAATCCCAAACAGCCATACTTCAAGCCAATGGGGGCACACAGTACCTTTCACACCTGCCCCCAAAACCTTTTGTTGAGCTGATGTTTGCCGGCTAGGTAGACTGGCTTTCCTGTGGGGGTTGATTGAGAGAGTCCTGCAGAGAATCACTTGCCAAACTGGTTTAAGGCACTTCCCTTGACTCTTTCATAAAAGTCCTCACTAACCTGACTCAGTCCTAAAGGGGGTGGGGGTGATTAGTTAAACATCTAACCATTGCTGTTCTTATCAATGATATCACACTAATATTCCATTGCTTTATCTAAGTTACAAATAGAAACATACAAAATTTCACATCACAACACTCTCTCATAAAGCTGTGAAGCCTGCAAAGTCTTTTCAATGTCATCCTCTGTTGCTTGTAACTCCTTGAGAGTTCTTGTGGATCTCTTGTTGGTCTCCATCACTAGTCTTCTTGCTCAGTCACTCAGATAGTGTATCTAGCCTGCTCTAGCAGATTTATAGCTCTTAATGATTGATTTAACTCACCTCCAAGGGTTATTCAGTGTCTCTGTGCCCTGAGTTACGCTTTTTAATCCTCTTTTCATGGAGTTGCTTGGTGTGTTTTTTAGGTGCATGATTTAGAACAGGCCACTATGCTGATTTAACACAAGCTGAACCTTCCATAGTCAGGTGCATGTACTGTATATTACAATTGGCAGAAACCCCCCACAGGTGATCTCCATTGAACTAATTATATGATTTCTAAACCAGATGGCTGCTCCAGTGATGTTTTAGGTGCAGCATATTAAATGAAGCGATCAATTATGTTGCATTTTATATTTGTAAGTGATTTAGACCACTATGTCAAGGACTGTTTTCACTTTGACATTAAAATTTCTGTTGATCAGTGTCAAAACAGCTACTTTAAATCCACTGTGATCCAGTGTTGTATACCAATAAAATGTGAAAAGATCCAAGGGGGTGAATACTCTTGACAGGCACAGTACGTTATCCATAGTCTCACATGTACTCACATGTCACCCTATACCTTACAGTGTTAATTTAGCAACGTCAGTTAATACAATGGATAGATGAATAAACATTACACATTAGCATACCCTTAGTGAAAAGCCTCAATCATTTTCAAACATTATGTTAATTTACCCACTGTACTACATAATGTATTTACGTCATGTGCCTACAAAATATATATATATACATTTTGTAATTAAGTCATTTTTTATTCTGTCAGCTGGCAAGCAGAGATGACTGAATTGAACAGCATCACCCTCTGAGACTAAATTTAATATTCTGTCTCGCGAATACAATGATTTGATAAAGTAGTATTGCCAAAGTGAGGTGTTAAGATATAGATACTTAATAAGTGCGCATGCACAGGCATCGCCTTCCTTTAGCAGGTGTGTGCTCTTTCATTGGCTCTTTTTTAATCGGTTTTATATGTCCATAGAATATTGATTTATCCTTTGATTAATTTTTTTCTTTCTCCATGATCCTTGCACGGCTTAAGCTTCTGCACTCCTGCAGTGTATCAGCTAAAATATAATTTTTTGTTCAGACGAATGCACAACATTTAATGGACCGGTAAATGCTCTGTGATCACAATGCAGAACTGAGTTTCACCATCAGATACGGCGCTTTGGCACATTAAATTGGACAGTCGTACAGGCTGGGGATGCCGCTTCAATAGATTCCACTAGCTGGTGTCAAGTATGTTGAAACAATTCCTGTGGCAGTGGAGGACAGAAAGTGACTAATCCTCTAGATCAATGATTACAATGGATCTTTAAAAGATAAGGCAGGTTAAATAGAGAATACTACAAAATGATGAGTCAAGCTTAATTGCCACCTAATTTTTGCAAGCTATCTGCTCTCGCTATATGCCTCACTTTTCCTTCTGTATAAATAACACTTATGTTTGTGTCAGTAGTGACTGTCTAAGAAAATCTATTTCTGTAATTGTTAAAACAATTACATCCTTTGTTTAACTTCCATCATTCCATCTGTCTGCATCCTCACATTTCCATTGTCTAATTATACTGTATGGTATAGGAGGAACAATTGGCTCTTCGTGTGAGCTGACAGAATAAAAAAAATCACTTAATTACGAGAGGCATCTTTCATTTCTTCTTTTTTGTATGTATGTGACATAAAATGGATTGTGAAGCACAATCTGTAAATTGACATAAATGGTTGAAACTATTCAGCAAGGGTATATGAATTTGCTATATTTATTCTCCCATCCATTTTCCTAAACCAAACTTGGGGTTGTGGGGATCTGGAGGCCTATGCTGGCATAACTGGCTGTCCTGCATGCAGTGCCAGCCCAGTATAAGGCAGGTTTTTATTCAGCTGCCCAAAATTAATTCATACATAGATCAGCATGATGGCAAAAAGTTTATGAACCTCTGCCATAAAATATTCATTATTTAGTACCAAGAAATGGTTAGTTACTGAGGAAATTTCCTTGCCATTTCATTACTGCCTCATTTATTTTTTATAATCATAAAAAAGTCATCTGTTTTACATATTGAACACTGTAAATATTTGGAAATCAGTACATCAAAGTATTTGAAATGTGCTTCTTTTTAACTGCAGGGTGGCTCAGTGCTGCTGCCTCCCAGGTCCAAGGAACCATTTCTATTCAATTTCTGGCCTCAATCCCACACCCCAGTAATGTGAATCTTAAGTCCAGAGTAAAGTTTTTGTTCTTATGCCAGTCCACTAGCTGGTTACCGTCCACTCTATAGGCTGTCTTGTCATCACCACGGATGAGACCCCATCACTGTTGTTTCATACTGCAAACTTGTTGATGTGGTTTGTGCTGTGCCTGGCGCAAGAGTCAGGGGTCATGAGGGTGAAGAGTAGCAGACTCCAGACACAGCCCATGGGAGGCAGCAGTCCTCAGAAGGACGGTATTCAATACATTGTTTCCAACTTGCCACAATTATGCATTTGCATGACTACTGAGTGGCGGCACAGTTGTTTGCACTGACGCCTTCCAGATCCAGCATCCTACGTTTGAATTCTGCACCCAGGTGCTGTCTGCTTGCAGTTTGGATGTCTCCCAGAGTGTATGTGTATTTTCCTCCTACAACCTACAGGCATGCTTATTAGTGTTAAGATTATGGTTTAGTTGTATTTATTTTAAATACTATTGGTCATTTATTTTCATATTTTATTTCACACTTTTTCTTTTTTTATTTTTGAGGAATCTGATTTTATTATTTACTTCGGTCTCTGTGTTATTTTTAACAACGTTAATTTTTTTTATGCCTTTATGTGACACAGTTTAGGTGTCATATGACATCTATTAGGGTGGTGACATAACGGCCATTGCATATAAATTTATCACCAGTGAATCCTGGAGTAAACACCTCCTTGTGTTTCTCAGTATTTTAGTTTATTAAACAAGTAGAGAGGTTTGTTTTGCTTTTTTGATTTTGATTTCAATTAAAAGGCTACTTCTTTCATGGTTTGTCCATTTAACTTGGCGCTCGGTTTAATTTTATCTCATTAATTTTGATCTTTGACTGTCTGTCTTTGTTGTAGAGCTTTGTCCGTTCATTTGCCAAGTTAGCCTCCAGCCCCTCACAACCTTGAAATGGACAAGCAGGTCAGAGAATGCTACAATATGAATACTTAATATTGGTCATTTTTGTTAATTCACAAAATGTACACACTAGATAAAGACATTTAATGTTGCAGCAGCAAGTAAGTCTTTTAGTTTGCATTGTTATTCTGTTCTCTGGTGTTAAAGGGAGCCTGGACCATAATCGCAAAAACAGAAGATCCAAAAAATTCTAGAAGTGTTAAGAAAAAGCTTTATTGTAAACCTTACAGCAATTCCCTTTTAGCCACCTTCAAAATACTACCACTGAGACGCAATTCTGTTGCCGCAGCACTTCTCCCAGTCCTGTTAACATTTCTTGTACTCATCTTCTGTTACTATCTTTAGAACTCCCATCCTTTAATAATAATCATAATAATAATAATTGTAGCTGTGTTTTCCCAAAATGACCAAAGTTCAGGAGCTCTAGTCTGCAAAATGGGATTCAGCCTAAGCTTGACGCGTTGAAATGATTCCACAGGCAAAATATGTTTGTTTTAAAACTTTAGTAAAAATTCAAAGTAAAACAGTTCACACAAAAAAATAGAAAAATTTATATAGCAAAGAAAATAAAGGTTCTTGCTTAAGAAGAGTTCTGTTTAAAGCTTATAAATCTTGTTTCATTTCTTTAAGTTTGCTTATACAGTTGAACCATTTCAAAACATTACAAAATCACTTCTAAACCTTTCTAAACCATTTCCAAACAGTCAGAAAGCTGTATGCCTATCCCATTTTCATTTTGTAAATGGGTCTTTCAGTCCCTGCAAGCCTATTCTAAAAAACAACTAACTCAGTTGTCACACTGTATCTTAGTTATAGCTACCACACAGGGAGGACCTGGAATGCAAACCCATAATCTCCTTACTGCGAGAAAGTAGCGCTACCACTGCACCTTTATTCATGTATTTCTTCTACAGTAACAGATCATTTTCCCATCAGTCTCAATTTTAATTTTGGGAACAAAAAGAAGTCACAGGGATAGAGGCCTGGCAAAAATAGGGGTATGAAGGACTAATAACATTGTTTTTGGTCAAAAATTCTTAGACTGTTAATGCGATGTGTGAAGTTGTGCTCTTATGTCGCAAAGTGCTGTGCGTGTGCCACTGCTCCGGACCTTTTATTCCTAAATCTTTCCCATAGACCCCTCAGCACTTCACTGTACTGCCACTAGTTAATGGTCTTTTCTTTACGGGTAACAAGCTCCTTCAACAACGAGTCATTGTCAAAAAACACAAACAATGGTGGCTTGGAGAAAATAAATCACCAAAGTCACCTGTAGAATAAATGTTAGAAATATGTACATGATCAACTCGGATGATGCGACAAACTGACTAACCAACTTGTCAGAACATAATATACAGTATACGTATTCCATTTTTCAGGCTTTTTTTATTTGTTTTAACTCTTATAGTTTTGTGTAATTTATTTTTGATTTTTGTTTTGGTTAAATATTTTAATGTTGTGTTTCCAGTACCAGTTTGGCAAGTTTGTTATCATTTTGGTTGTTGCTTGATCGGCCATGATTGATTACATGATCCTTCCCTTGTGACATGTGACATCATCACCACAAGCATATAAAAGAGTGCTTTCTCGCAGTGTAATAAATAAAGTGGTAGATCAAAGGTCTGTTCTGAAAACTCTCATCATAGTTAGTTTGAAAAATGATCTAGACAGTTTAGCTCCAAAGGGTTTTTGCCATTTTTTTTGTTTTTGAGTTTGGTTTTGTCCACTTATTTGATGTTTGATTTTTTGTTCTTTCATTTTCCTAGTTTTGACCACAGCCTAGATTTATTTGCAGTGATTCTTCCAGATCTTTTAATTCCTCTCTTTCTATTTCTTCAACCAGCACCTCAAAATCATCAAGGGTTTATGATCAAGTGTACTGCCAAAGATAATTTTGCTAGTTAGAATGACCAAACTGGAGGGGTGTGTTAATGTCCTAGAACTGTGAAATTAACAGAGATTTTGAACCAATCTCAGGAAATAATACAGACAGTGGAGGTTAATTGGAATTATTCTAGAAGTTGCACTATGCTGTTGGTCATAGTAGGGAGACGCAAGGAAACATATGTGCGCGCCTACACCTCAATTTACAACTTGGATCGCCTGGAGAGACTTGAAGTTCAGAATTACAGGGAAACCATTAGGGGGAGTTCTTGGAAGAGAGTCTCAAGAGGTCTGAACTTCATTCCCAGCCCCAGAAATAGTCTAAGGATCTTCACTAGAGAGAGTTCCTGGCGGGGGTTTTAAAACCTGTTTCTTGTCACCTGACTAGTAAGTATGGAGTAGAGTGGAAGAGTGTAGTCAGGAGCTAATCTGTTGGGAAGAAGAAAGGCTAGGGTTAAAAGAAAACTCATAGGTCTAAGTGGAAAGAGACAAAGTCTAGTGACTAAATGTGTTATGCACTCCAGAGTTAGCTGAGACTCCTGTAGATAATGTACTGACTGCACTAAATAGCAGCAGCTTGTATCAAGATTGGAATCGAAAGAAGAGAGAAAGACTTATTGACTAGTCAATGTCAAAAGTAGGAGTTTGGAATTGAGAAAAAACAAGTTTAGGATTGAAACAAAAATTTATATTATATAGCAAAAAAGTCAAAAACTAGCACATGTGTCCTGTCCTCCACACAGACTACATATTTTAACAGGCAGATAAACACCTTTCCTTATCCAAAACTCTATAGACAGTCATTTCTTTATCCACAGGTTTAAAGTGGCTTTATATTAACAACAAACATATCCTCTAAATATGTATTACTGTGCCATTATATACATATTATTAATAAACTACTAAAAGAGTCACTTCCATCTGCAAATATATATATATAGGAAAGGACAACATCAAAATAAAACAATACACAATAAAGAAAATAAAGAAAATAAAGAAAATAAATAAATAAAACAATAAAGGACGATGCTATCACAAGCATGAAGATAAGTACAGATAACAGAGGATTGTGACTAGTGCGTTTCCATGCACATGACAGCAGCCTTCCTGATTCTTAAATTAACTTCCTGATTACCTCACATGACAGGAAGCAAGGGAAGGGAGGGAAAATACCAGCTGTACCCACTAGATGGCGCTAAACTGCAAATCTTAATACAATGAACAGTTTTAAAAAGTTGTAACAGAACAGCATGCTTCAAGCTTTGTGATTCAATAACATTCGTTGGAAGAACAGGACGGGGTACCTTTTGGAGTTGGACTAAAATATGGTCAAAGAGTTGGGGGGGGGGGGGTCTTCCATGGATCTTTGAATGGTGTGATCCACTTGAAGTCATTCAGAATGAAAGGCATTTGAGTGGTGCAATACCCTTGTAGCCAAAGAATAAGTAGTGGATGGGGGGTAGGAAGGGTTACCCCCTTGGAGTTTTGAGCAATACAATGACAATCAAACAGCCAGTGGGGGGATGTTTGAATATGCATGATACAAGCCAGTACACTGGAAAATACTGCCAGTATGCACCAAACACTGTCGGTACCCAACTGCTAAAAACTGAGAAGTGCTGTCATGATGGTGGCAGCAACAAGAAAAAGAAAATGGCATTGTGGGAGAACATGATTTAATATTAAAGGTGTTAAAAATATCTCAAAACAGACAATAAATGTAACCGTTAAATTCCTTGGTCTCAAAAACTCCCAAAATGGTCTTTCAACATTTTTTTTTTAAAAACAGGATTAGCTGAAAAAAATGTAAAAATGATCAGTAGTTAATGACAGGAGACTCCATAGTATTTTTTGATTTTGACTACTATTTTGTGTATTGTGTGTCCTAATCCCTTTATTGTTGTGCTTGCATATTTTTAAAAATATATATATTTTTTAATTTTGCATTCCTTGGTTAATTTTTAGGTTTAAGTTGACTCTAAGAGCGCCTCCTGCAGACCATATGGTTAAATTCGCATCAGGAGGTTAAAAGTGACTACAGACCACCGGATTTCTGCAGACTCACACATATTACTGCTGATCACAAATTAATTCCTGAAATATAGCCTGCACTTTCTCCTCCTCCGAGCTCTGTTAATTTATGGCTATTTCAGTTAGTCCAGAACCCACTTTTCATTATGCTTACACAGACACTCTGAAAGAAATTCTAAGCGCATTAACCTTGCAAGCAGAAAGGTCTCTTTATGCTTTGAACCTTTAAAAATCATAATGCATAGCGTAGAAACTAAAAATAATATGTACCATTCTCAATAAATGATTGTAAAACTTTTTCAGTAGTCAGTGATGCCAAATAATTATAAATTAGATAAAATATGCTGTTTCATAGTGCACATGAGAGCCCACAAATCACTATAATAACAACATTTTCTTAGTGAAAAAGAAATATACCAGAGGTTTCTGAACCAAGATTACTGTGCAATAAATTAAACTAGTGGCAGAAAATTTAATGCTACTGATTAAGGTGAAAACATAAATTAACTACATCCTTTTATTAAATTAATGCCATGCCTCTATGAAAAATAAGCTAGACAAATTACAGCTATGCAGATACAATTATTGAACTGTTTTATAATACATTAATTACATATAGTAAAACGTCTATCTATTTAGTGACTCCTGTTTTAGGGTCACAGAGTGCTGGAGTCTGTCCCAGCAGTATTAGACAAAAGGCAGGAATCCCCTCTGAGTGGGGTGTCAGTCCATTGCAAGGCAGGCTCATACATACTGGACCACTGCAGAGTGAGTGGTCAGCCTTAAATAAACATCTTTGGAAGGTGAGAGGAAGACGGAGGAGGATATTCAAGCTCCATAATACTGTGTAGCACAGTGGTAATCGCTACTGCTTCAAGGATCAAGCATTCTGGGTTAAAATTCCAGAGCCTGTCATTGTTTATATGATACTAGCCATCCCATGCGGCTCCGCCCATGTAATAGTGAAACAGGACAAACATTAAAAATCAATAAACATACAAGTGTTGCTAGCTAAGCGGAGGCAAGGTACACTCCTGAGTCACGCTTCCCCCTCCCCTCGGCCTGCAGCCTCTGTCACAGATTAGCGCGAATATATCTCTCCTACAAGCAAACTATGATTCTTAGCGTAATGAGAGAAGTCACAAAATCAACCGGAATGTTCAAATAAATTATAGAAGAAAGCCAGATTTAAATCCATTAAGTAGTTCTCTCGTTCGCTAGCTAAGCGGAGGTAAGGTATGCCCCGAGGTTGAAGCGTAAGTGAGGAGGGCCCCCCACCCCTCCCATCGGTCTGCTACGTCTCTCTCGGATTTGCGTAAATAAATCGATACCACAAGCAAACTATGATAAATAGCGTGATGGGAGAAGTTGCAAAATGAACCGGAACATTCAAGCAAATTATAGAAAAAAAACCCAATCTAAATCCGCTAAGTAGTTCTCTCGTGAAAAGCGGACATACATACAGACAGACAGACGTTGGATTTTATATTTATAGAGATGTCCATGTCCTGTCTCTCACAATGACGTGATGGTTAGGTTAATTAGGGACCCCTAATGGCCCCTGGGTGAATGTAGGTGTTGTTATAAATCTGAAGACCTTGTTAACTTTTTTTTTTCCTACCGCCCTGTTGTGGTTTTCTGGAGGTTTTAAACCTCAGATAATATTAATGCATGTGTGTTTTATACAAGCATGTAACTACAAGGTACAACTTTATAATGTTATTTTTTGAGTCTGCCGTTATTTAAGCTTTAATATTTTCTAACTGTGCTGTCAGGAGACAATGAATTGCTACTAGAGACTTGACTCCCAGCAGACACAAAGCACCATGTCATCGATGAGTCACTTTATTCACCTACGCCACAATCAAGACATTGTCTAAGAATAAGGATTCTAACCTTGAATAATTTCAGTGTGTGAGCTCTTGGTAGTGAACATCATTTGCTTATTAGCTCATAGCAATCCTCCTCCTCATTTTGTTAAAGGTTTTGTATGAACACGCATCACCCAGCCTGATTAGCTCTACCCTAGCAGTTAGCTACATTCTCTTTCACCAGCAGGCAATATAAGAGGGTCTGTTGGAACTAAAAACGCAGAGGGGCAGTGTCTAGGTCGTCATCCTGCAGGTCGTCTCTCTCTAGCGAGTGGCACAACATGAGTGTGAACAAGTGGTCCTATTCACAGTTGGGTCCTTGAATTGTGCCCAGTGCTGATGTGGATCACTGTAACCCTGAATTGTATTAAGCAAATTTGAGAATGTTACTGTATATTTATAAATGGGGAGGTGCAGCGGTTAACTCTGCTACCTCAGACAGCATGTTCTATATGAATTGGTAGTACATACTGTCACACAAGTTCAATATAAGGAGGCAGCTAAAGAGCTCAAAAGAGGGTAATTCCATGCCAGACCAGGGGTTGACAGAGTGCACTAATCCTTTCTCTTTTCTCCCTACAGAAATTCCTTCTGGTCAAAATGACATCACTTTCAGTTCTCGGCCCGATTACATCACTTCCAATTCTCAGCCCAATTACATCACTTCTGGTTCCTGTGTCAGTGATGTCACTTCCCCCCTTATCTGGCTTTAAAACCACCGTGTTTTGTATGATGAATCAGTTCAGTCTTGAACTCAAACCTGTAAAGACCAGTTTGATAATTTTGCCTTTTTTCAGCCAATTTTCAAGTATACGGGGGTGGCTGCCCCAAACCTTTTTGTGGTGTCTGTTCAAAGCATTTCATAATATGTAGAGTTTGCCCATTTTTCTGTTGTGCCCACATGGCTTCCACCAAAGTCCTCCTTAACAAATGTGTAGTTGTTGCATCTGAACTGCCCTGGTACATGATGAGTGAACACAGAGATGGACTACAACACAGTTAGGAATGATTTCCAGTCTTGCGCCCAGTCCTGCCAGCATAGACTTTCACTCCCATTGTATCTTTCATGGAACAAATGGGTTTGGATGACTGATGAATGCATAGTTAGAACTAGGAAGCATTTACTTGTCTGAGCTACCAGACTAACAGTGAGCTGTGTAAACTTGTTTTTTAATTGAAATTAACTCTGATTCATACATAATATTACATGGTTTCATTATAAACATTGCTTATAATCATTAAATTGTTCATAATACCCCAATAATGTTAAATAATGAAAGGAACGGAAAAAAAAAGAAATAAGGAGGCCATTGCTTTTTCAGGTGTTCCTAAATGTATCCAGATTATATTCTTATTTGCTAGTATTGACACATAAATATCGGGAAATGTAATCACTAATAACAGAACAGCATAGTCTAATTATAACAATATATTTATAAAGTGCCTTTTCCATGATCAATGATTAAAGGCAATAATAAACTAGAAGCAATAAAAATAGCAGTACAAACATATCTCTGCCTAAGACAAACAAGAATATAAAAAAAACGGCACTAAAATAGCATCCTCATGCTAACAACAATAAACCAGTACATCACATCTGAAGATATAAAATAGCAAAATAAAGAGCTAATTAGAGAACATGATATACAGTAACAGAGGTGAAGTAGCTATGGCTAGACAGAGCATATTTCAAGCTGTTTTTGTCCTTTGCATTTATTGTTTGTGATTTTTAATATTTTAAATGTTAACATTTAAGATATTTGTGTCATGGATGAGGTTGTAAGGAACTGTTTAGTTTTTGCCTTGACTCACTGTGTTTGTTTTTAACTTGTTAAGTATATTTTTGTCGTTTATTTCAATTATCTTTTTAGTGGTATTTTTATTAAAATGTACTAAAGAAGTTATACTGTATACAGATAATGTACAGTAGTTTTGTTTTTGCTCATTTTGTATTTTTTGAATTTTCATCGTAATTTTCATTCTGCTTTTCTAGGTGTTCTAACTGTTTAATGCATTATTTACTAATTAGTGGATGTGACATTGAAGTAGTTGCAGCCTTTCAAGATTCAGTGCTGTTTTCCCAGATGTCAGCTCTGCTTGTTTTTAATTGTCGTTATTAGGACACAATGAAGGGAGGAAACTACACAAAAAATGGAAAACAATAGGAAACAACAAAAGAGAATTAGGCAT
Source organism: Erpetoichthys calabaricus (assembly GCF_900747795.2). Lineage (NCBI taxonomy): Eukaryota > Metazoa > Chordata > Cladistia > Polypteriformes > Polypteridae > Erpetoichthys > Erpetoichthys calabaricus. Next base: position 109,721,732 of record NC_041403.2, on the reverse strand, counting down.
TTAAAACTATAGCAAAAATAAAAATATTTGTAAATGTCTAATAAATATAAAAATAATTCTAAGAAGAGACAAAGAGACCAGCTAATTAAATAAATCTGGTTGGAACAAAGACTTGTGGCCACAGTGGGGTCCCCAGGACTGAGTTTGGAAACCACTGGTCTAGAAAACAAGATGAAAATTTCAAACAAAGCACAATCATAACATCATGATTCTCAAGTACAAGAACTGTGCGTAAAACTGAGAATTGCAGATGGCAAAGTTTAGTGTTTACTTTGGAAAAGAAGTCTGACTTTAAATCCCATCTCACATTTTGGTTTTGATTATTGAGTTCTCTTTAATGAAGTAGGCTGTTTTCTAGCTTCTATTTTTATTTTCTCTTCATAAACTACAGCATTTTCTGTTGAAAATTTGAAACTTCATCTCCATTTGGGCAAATGTTTGTTCCAAATGAATATTGTACTGGTCAGCTGGTTTGGAATCATTCATTCATATTGTTTTTGACTTAAGTTTTTTTTTTGGCATGCCAGTGTTTATTTCTTGTGCTCATTGGGAGATAGTTATTGTAGGCAAGTTTTTCATACATTGCAATGCATGTCCAAATGGATGATGCAAGCCCTTGTGGGCTTAACCAAAAAGCCTTTATTATTAGACATATCTTAGGCCAAATTTAGGGTTTGTTAAGGATTGTGAATAACAAGGCATTTTCTCTTTCCAATTCTAGTTAAACCAAAACATTGTGCCTCTTTAAGAAGTATTCCTTTTTACTTTCTCGTATACGAAGTATGGGGAGAGTATTGGAATCCTCCAAAAATTCCATTTTGAGATTTTGATGAATCTCAACGTTTTAGACTTCCCAAAAATACAATTTTTGGAATTATGTCTGTGTGTCTGTGTGTGTGTGTGTGTGTGTGTGTGTGTGTGTATGTAAACAGGATAACTTGAATATGCTTTCACTTGGGTAAACCAAATTTTGCATACAAGTATTTGGTACAAAACATAGATTTCTATCAACTTTTAGGCTATTTCCGCTAACCAGAAGTGGTACTTTGCCTTTTATTCATGCAGCTGCAGAGTCCGATTTACAGTGCATCCAGAAAGTATTCACAGCGCATCACTTTTTCCACATTTTGTTATGTTACAGCCTTATTCCAAAATGGATTAAATTCATTTTTTCCTCAGAATTCTACATACAACACCCCATAATCACAACGTCAAAAACGTTTACTTGAGATTTTTGCAAATTTATTATAAGTATTCACAGCCTTTGCCATGAAGCTCAAAATTGAATTCAGGTGCATCCTGTTTCCCCTGATCATCCTTGAGATGTTTCTGCAGCTTAATTGGAGTCCACCTGTGGTAAATTCAATTCATTGGACATGATTTAGAAAGGCACATACCTGTCTATATAAGGTCCCACAGTTGACAGTTCATGTCAGAGTACAAACCAAACATGAAGTCAAAGGAATTGTCTGTAGACCTCCGAGACAGGTTTGCCTCGAGGCACAAATCTGGGGAAGGTTACAGAAAAATTTCTGCTGCTTTGAAGGTCCCAATGAGCACAGTGACCTCCATCATCCATAAGTGGAAGAAGTTTGAAACCACCAGGACTCTTCCTAGAGCTGGCCGGCCATCTAAACCGAGCGATTGGGGGAGAAGGGCCTTAGTCAGGGAGGTGACCAAGAACCCGATGGTCACTCTGTCAGAGCTCCAGAGGTCCTCTGTGGAGAGAGGAGAACCTTCCAGAAGGACAACCATCTCTGCAGCAATCCACCAATCAGGCCTGTATGGTAGAGTGGCCAGACGGAAGCCACTCCTTAGTAAAAGGCACATGGCAGCCCGCCTGGAGTTTGCCAAAAGGCACCTGAAGGACTCTCAGACCATGAGAAAGAAAATTCTCTGGTCTGATGAGACAAAGATTGAACTCTCTGGTGTGAATGCCAGGCATCACGTTGGGAGGAAACCAGGCACCGCTCATCACCAGGCCAATACCATCCCTACAGTGAAGCATGGTGGTGGCAGCATCATGCTGTGGGGATGTTTTTCAGCGGCAGGGACTGGGAGACTAGTCAGGATAAAGGGAAAGATGACTGCAACAATGTACAGATACATCCTGGATGAAAACCTGCTCCAGAGCGCTCTTGACCTCAGACTGGGGCGACGGTTCATCTTTCAGCAGGACAACAACCCTAAGCACACAGCCAAGATATCAAAGAAGTGGCTTCAGGACAACTCTGTGAATGTCCTTGAGTGGCCCAGCCAGAGCCCAGACTTGAATCCGATTGAACATCTCTGGAGAGATCTTAAAATGGCTGTGCACCGACGCTTCCTATCCAACCTGAAGGAGCTTGAGAGGTGCTGCAAAGAGGAATGGGTGAAACTGGCCAAGGATAGGTGTGCCAAGCTTGTGGCATCATATTCAAAAAAGACTTGAGGCTGTAATTGCTGCCAAAGGTGCATCGACAAAGTATTGAGCAAAGGCTGTGAATACTTATGTACATGTGCTTTCTCAGTTTTTTTATTTTTAATAAATTTGCAAAAACCTCAAGTAAACTTTTTTGACATTGTCATTATGGAGTGTTGTGTGTAGAATTCTGAGGAAAAAAATTAATTTAATCCATTTTGGAATAAGGCTGTAACATAACAAAATGTGGAAAAAGTGATGCGCTGTGAATACTTTCCGGATGCACTTTATTCAGCTTTACCTTTTATAATAATTATTCAATTTATTAATAACTTGATTTGATTTGTTGTTGATGGTATGGTTATTTAATGTACATAATATAAAATGATAATCATTGTCTTGCAGTTTACTCCTCGAGTATCCATCCCTATATCTGAGTAAATGAGAAAGTCTAGAGGAGACCACTACCAAAGTTTTATATATTGTACTTTTGAGATTTGACAGTTATGCAGTTCAATAGAGTAAAGGGAAATCTGGGAGGGTGATGTCTGAAAAAAAATATACATACTGTGCTTATTTAAGAATACATTACAGGGTGATAACTGAGCATATTTAGGTAAAAATAGACAAGTAGATTATATACAAGGCAGAGAATGGATCAAATGAGTTAATCTGAGATCAGTCTGAGGTTAGAAACATTATGAAGGAAACAGCTACTGTAATTAATTACATTTACTATAGATGGCACTTTTGTAACCTACTCAAAGTGTGTTACATAGGCTATGTTATATTTCAGTCAGGGTTTCCATCCATGATTTATTTCCTTTCTGTTCATTTTTGAGCCATTTATTTATGTTAAGTTACTTTTGTTAATAATCTTCTGTATTTTCTTGGCCTGTGTCACCCAAGAGTCACAGCAACTGACAACCATCATCAGGTTTTCCTCCCATGTTCCTGTATTTACATCCTAGGTGCTCCCTGTTTGAAATTTGCTTGTTCTTCCCATGTCTGCACTTGTTTCTTTGGGTGCTCTAGTTTTCTCCAACGTTCAGGTTAGGTGAATTGCTTTTGATAAACTGGCCTTAGTGTGTGTTTGTGTGTGAATGTGTTCACCCTGTGATGGACTGGTGCCATGTCCTGGGATTGTTCCTCTATTGTGCCCAATGCTTGCTGGCTAGCTTTATTATTATGACCTTATGACTCTGCTCAGGATAAGTGGGTTTGATGATAATAATAATAATAATAATAATAATAATAATAATAATAATAATAATAATAATAATAATAATAATAATAATGGATGAATCCCTAAAGACATTCTAGTTAGGTTAATTGACCATTCCAGATCAGCTCCTTATGACTATGTGTGTTGTTGAGAATGTAGTGGACTAGTTTTTGAGAGTTTTCAACTTTGTACACTGTATACAGTGTGTATTGTCACACATGTAGGCATCCTGAGTGATTTGTAGGGACAGATTTAGCAGGACACCAGGGGGCCTGGAGAGAGGGTCTCACCATTTATAACAGCAAAATCAAAAAGGGTCTATCTGCAGACCTCTAGAGCACTGTGATTTAGGAGATCTGCTGACCAGCCAATAGGATTCCATGATTATACTGCATGATGTATACAGTGGAAACACTGAGAAGTTTCTGGCTACACCCTGTAGCACTGAAAGACAGTCTCACTTCCTGAGACACAGTTCTAGTACATGTCCACTACAAGATATGGCTACTCAATAATCATTATTATTCAACAGAGCCACATAGCACTTCCACAAACATAATCTAACAAAGATGTTTCATAATAATGTATAAACTTAACTGAAGGATGTTTTATAATAACAAAACATGAGGTACTTTTTAAAATGGGCGTGTTAAGTGACACAAATGACTGGGCATGTTTGCATAACATCACTTAAATGGTATGCAAGGGCCACTAAATGTCATTCAATGTGTGCAATTTGATTGGCTACTCAAAGGAGCAGAGCTCTGGAGGTCTGCATATAGACTGTCTATAAGCAATTTTCATTCTGTCCTGAATTAGCAAAAAAAACAGATAACTAATTTTGTGAGTTAACCGAGAGAAGTGGGCAAAAGGCAAAAAAAAAAAGAAAGAAAAGGAAAAATTAATCGAATTAACCAAAACCTAGACGAGAGGCAATAATCAAGGTCAAAATAACAGGCAATAAGTTGAAAACCAGGCAAGACAAGAAGAGTAAAAAACAATTGGTCAAAATGAAAATGTTGATTTTATCCACAGATCGTATAAAGCTCAGAGCAAAAGTCAAGTCAAGTTGGGGAGCATGCACTGGTACAGTGCGTTGCCGCACCCACTACGTGACGAAACAACTCAGGATCCCGGTTGGCAACACCCCAGGCAGACACACGGTCCAATCCCACCCTCCGGAAATGACCCTCTATCTGCCACAGGCAGGTGTTACGTGGCTGACCCCTTGGCCTGGTCCAGCCACTCGGGTCCCCAACAATGAGGATCTTACGAGCTGGATCACCCTCGGGGAAACGCACCACATGGCCGTAGTACCGTAACTGACGCTCCCTCACAATGCAGGTAATGTGCCTCATTCGGGACTCCATGAGCAACCGCTCAATTGACACAAAGTTAAACCAACGGTACCCAAGGATTTTCCAGAGAGACACAGTACCAAAAGAGTCCAGTCTTCGTCTCAGGTCATTGGATAGCATCCATGTCTCGCAACCATATACCAAGACAGAAAGCACCAGGACTCTAAAGACTTGGACCTTTGTCCTTTTGCATAGATATCGGGAACGCCACACACCCCTTTCCAGCGACCTCATGACCCCCCATGCTCTCCCAATCCGTCTACTGACTTCATAGGAAGAGTCACCAGAGACATGAATGTCACTGACAAGGTAAGTAAACCTTTCCGCAAACAGACACACTGCTGATGGCTGTACCCAAGAGGTCATTAAAAGCCTGCATCTCTGTTTTTATCCAGGACACTCGCAAGAACAGACACTCACACTCCTCACTCAGTCTCTCGAGCGCCCTGATCAGAGCCTCCATTGACTCCGCGAAGATCACAGCATCGTCAGCAAAGTCAAGATCCGTGAACCTTTCTTCACCAACAGATGTTCCACAGCCGCTGGACCCCACGACCTTGACCAACACCCAGTCCATACAAGCATTGAACAGAGTAGGAGCAAGAACACACCCCTGACAAACTCCAGAATCAACTGGGAAAAACACAGAGGTTCTGCCTCCACTCTGCACAACACTCACAGTACCAGTGTACAGGCCGGCCATGATATCCAGCAACCTCGAGGGAATCCCGCAAACCCTCAGGGTGTCCCACAGGGCAGCTCGATCAACTGAGTTGAACACTTTACGAAAATCGACAAAGGCTGCAAAGAAACTCTGCCGACTACTTTGAGCAGTTGTTCAAAGCTGATCCTCTGGCTAGGACGCTGGATATCTCTGGGTCCACGGTTCTTGAGGCTGATCCTCCAATTAGCTGTGAACCACCCAATCTCACCGAGATTGCACAAGTGGTGAACCAGCTGAAGAGGGGAAAGGTTGCAGGGATCTATGGTATCTGGGGTGAACTTCTCCAGGCTGGTGGTAAGGCTGTCCTCCTGGCATTGCAAGCAATCTTTGCTTCCATTTGGGAGACTGGCATAATCCCAACTGACTGGAAAACAGGACTTGTCGTCCTTATCTGGAAAGGGAAGGGTGATCGCCTAGATTGCAGCAACTACAGGGGGATAACACTGCTCTCAGTGCTGGGTAAGCTCCTTGCTAGGGTCGTCCTCAATAGGATCCGTGATCACTTGCTCACCTACCAGCGACTGGAACAGTCTAGTTTTACGCCTAAGAAGTCTACCATCGACCGCATCCTGGCACTGATGGTTCTCATGGAGCGCAAACATGAATATCAGTGCAAAAGGCTGACCTATTATGCTGTCACGTCCTATCTCATTTCAACCTTCTCATTCCAGTGAAGATGGTACTAAAGGAATTTGCAACAGGAAGTAAGGTTCACTCGACCAGCAGCACTCAGGAGAAACAGTTCGAAGTACCTCACATTGTTTATGAGACACTGCAAGCACCTTGCTTATCAAACCTACCCTCGAATAGCTTCCATTAAATGGGGTTTTCTCAGATGGGACTCCAACCTGTTCTTATGTTTTACTACAGTACTATCTGCGTGTGGTTTTTGGGACAAAAACAACCCTAAGACTCACTAGCAGTTTTACAATATTCATGAACTTGGAGAGGTGTCAGCTAACTCTTAAGAATTTCCCAGGGCAGAGAACGTGAACCGACCTCTGCTTGCTGCCCCACTGGATTTTGTAAGAAACACTGGTGATACCATATCTTACCGTATCACTGGCATATGAGTCTTATTAAGCTTTGTCTGTAGAAAATACCTCCAGATAGATAATGTTTTTAGTGAAAATTTCAAGCCTTGCCTCCATTGCTGAGGTGTTTTACTTGCACGTTGTTGAGCAGAGGCACTTGCTTAGTTTTCATGTTGTGTCTCTTCATCTGTGTCATTAGCACAATGTCATTGTTGCGCGGTGGTGCTTTCTGCACTCAGGTCTTTCATAATGAGAAGTTAGCTGCATGCAAAAAATTTAAAAGTGCATGCATGCGCCATCTAGCGGCTATGGTTATATACATATATATATATAAGCAACAGCAAATGATGCGATATGTCTTTGGAATATGGAAAGAAGCTACTGTTCTTGAAGGATGCCTATATGTCAATGTACTGTACAGCAAACCCCACTAATATGAGAACATGATGCCTGCTGTGCCCTTATAGATTGCAGATCAATTCATGAGCACACCTAATTAAGGACTGTGGGGGCTTATCCCAGCAGCATTGAGTGCAAGGCAGGAACTTACATTAATGGGGCACTAGTCCATTGCTGGAAACACTCATGCAATTCACCTAACAATCTGCAGTACTGCTGAAAAACCCACACAGACACACGCAAACCCTACACAGTCCCAAAACCATAGTAGCAACAACACTACCCACCACACCACTATGCTGCTCTTTTCATTACGTATAAAAATAATAAAAAAACAATAATACACACACACACACACTTGACTCAAAGTTAATGTAGTGGCTACCACAGTGAACCACATCCCAATGTGTTTTACCCATGCAGTCTGCTTGTTCCCATATTTCTCCAATTGCAGCCCATGCTCATTAAGCGGCTTGTTCCGGGTCACTCAGATTGTAAGTCGGTGGCAGGGGATGGGCTTCAGACGTCAAAAGGCTTTGATGCTTTGCTGTAAATCCATGCGTGTGTATCTTTGAACGGGGGTACTCTTTAGAGTAATAATGATTATAATAATAAAGCCTCTTTGACAAAGCTAGACGCTGCCTTTACATGGATGACAGGATTTAAAAAATAAGTTTTTAATAGTATTTATAATAATATAGCTTCTTAGAGTGACATATCTTTGTTCCTTATGAATTTTCTTACTGTGATTATTTATTAAATCTACAAGGCTGCATGCTTTTATTGTTTTTTTTTTTTTTTTTTGTTCAACTCTGGCTGCTCACAACTCTTCATTCAGGTTAAACCTTCCGATCAGTCACAGCAGACTATATAGTGGTTAATCTTGCCAGAGTCGGAGCTGCCAGGCTTCTTCCCCTTTCAGTATTCCCTCCCTGTCCACAAGGGGCTGGGCTAACAGAGCTGACTTTGTGCTGCTGCTGCTTATCTGAACGACTTTCCAGTAGCAGCCTGGCTGCTGAAACACTCGGAGAGCATCCCTCTCAGCTCTCTGCTTACAGCACGGAGGGATCGTACAGTTGCTAAGAGCTCTGTGTGGAGGCTTTCTCTCCCAGCATACCTGCCGAGGGAAATATCAGACACATTTCTATAAGTGCTTCAGACAAGGGCTATCATGGATCACTGAGGTAAAAGAAATCACATTTTTTTAGCCTTTTGCCTTCTTTCTTGAGATATTTAGAAATCACAGCTTTGTGCTTAATTTGGTTGAGTAGTGTATCTGGACAAGTTTAATTTGAATTTGCGCGTTACTGATTGTTCATTCTTTCAATCCTTGAATATTATTTTGCCCGTCTACAATCTGCATGAGTGCAGTGTCTTTGGCAATCTGGCAGATCAAGCGTGTGATTTATTTTGTTATGTCTTATTGTATAATTCCTGTGTTAATAAACAGAATGCTCTTTTTTTAGCATAGTGTTTCATTAAGATAAAAGCTAGAAAAAATAAAATCAGCAAATGCCTGTTGTGCTTATGCAAAGGACGGACAAAAATGAGTTTAGCTTTTCTAATAGCAATGGAGGGATAACTTTAGCACAGTTTGAAAAGGATGCCTGTCGGTGACTTGTTCTGCTTGTGTAAAGCTAGGCAGGTGGTTGCTTTTTGAAAATCTGTTGCACTTGCCAAGCAGTCTAACTGCCTCCTGATCTGTGCTTTAGAGTTTGGAAAATGAGCCTCCAGGTATGACATTGAAGTTTTTTTGAAGTGTTGTTTTTTGGGAAAATAAAGGTGAATTCTGGTGTGTTCATTTGTTCATTCACATTTGTACCAGACCTTAGTTTGAAGCTTTCTTAAATTCTGTACTTCCATATCTGCGGGCACTTCTGACTGGATATGTATGCACTTGTCTCAGTGCAAAAACCTACCGACAATTTTGATGAAGCCATAAAGAGCTTATTAGGAAGTTATCACATTATGCACTGGGGAAATATTTGGGATGGCTGGCCAAGCTTATGGTACATTTACATTTAAACAATTGTCTTTCTGTGCACATCCTGAATGCGTGTCCTCCAGGCTCACATGCTCATTGATTCAAGTGGAAAGTTTAGTGCACCTCTTCAGTGTGTACGAGATCAGGTGAAAATGTGAAAAGAGAAAAAAAGCAAGCACTACGTCCTCTTGAGAGAAAGTGGGGCTCTGTGAGGTACAGCAGGCAGAATATAATGGCAAATGGAGGAAGACCTCTTCTGCTTGAGATTAGCCTGTTACAGCGTCAAAAATAAGAGACAGAAAAGGAACCATATATTTACATTGTCAAAGTCAGCATCATGTCATTTTCTAACCTGCTTAATCCAGACCAGAGGCTTAGTGGGGTGGGCTGGAGCCTATCTTAGTGAGTATAGGGTGCAAGGCAGGAACAAATCCTGGACAGGGAGCCAGACCGTCGCAGGGCAAATACACTAACGACACAACAACACAGCAGTGCCAGTTTAGCATTCACCTAACCTGCACTCTTGTTTTTGGTTCAAAATGATAGATTCAGTCATATAAGAAAGCACTGTGGGAGTCCGAAGTGTTTCATTTGACATACCACCTGATTAGATGAAGCAAGCGCCTTAACCAACAGTGTAGCAGATGAAACGGCCAGAATGAAGGAAATAATATATATATATATATATATATATATATATATATATATATATATATATATATATATATATATATATATATATACATCCTCAACTACTGAGCCCTAGGCAAATAGTTCACAGCATTAATTTTTATACCTAGCAGTGGCCTGAATCTCAACAAAGTGGGGTTCTGATATTGTTTTATCACATTCAATACTCTTTGTACTTTTTCATTATTTATAAATTCTTATTCTGCATATTTATTAACAAAATTAACAATCATCAAGTTCTTCACATTTATATTATGAAATTTAATTTGTATTCACCTTCCATTTGCATTAGTGAACATAAATTCATTATTGGTAATAGAGAAGGAAAAACTATAATTATTTGAAAATGCACTGTTTTTAAGACACAACTAAAAGCAATTAATTCCTGTAAAATAAGTATTAACTGAAAAAGTCACGTCTATCATTTAAAGTCTTGTAAGGGACAATTATACATCTGTCTACACAACAACGTTTGAGTTTGGTATAGAAAAATGGCATATAAACTTATCACTTTACTGCTTTAGTGTCATTGTTGAGAGGCAGGTTAAGGGTCACACCAAGGCAGGGAGTGAACTTCCAGCTTTTGCTTTAAACTCCACTGCCTAAGGACACACTAAATCTCATCCTTACTAGTATCTATTTTATGTATATGTTTAAGATAATTGATATTTTATTTTTTGTAGTGTTCTGAAAGTTCTGTGCATTCAACTTGCTATAAAATTACTTTCACTATCTATCTATCTATCTATCTATCTATCTATCTATCTATCTATCTATCTATCTATCTATCTATCTATCTATCTATCTATCTATCTATCTATCTATCTATCTATCTATCTATCTATCTATCTATCTATCTATCTATCTATCTATCTATCTATCTATATAGACTGTTTTCTGATTTGCTAGTATTACCACATACATTGGTTGAAATAATCACTAATTACACAACAGAATAGGTGGGAGCCCAGATATAATAGCACTACATTTTTAAAACGTCTTTTCAATGATTAATCAAGCTAGGAGTCTTACAAGTAGCAGTAGAATGAATATCTCTGCCCAAGTCAAACAAGAAGATAAAAAAGTCACTTATATCTATCTATGTGTCTACCTGATGAAGATTTGCTAGAAATGCCCACACAAATCTATGTATTGATTTATCTATCTGAATCTTGTTAGTGACAGCATCCAATTAGCCATTCTATCTATTTATTGATGTACTGTATCTAAATCTCTTAGGGATGGCCCACTCTCATTCTGTCTATAGGTTCTTAGAGGCAGGTGTGCTTTGTTTTACTTATCTATATGAACCATTTAGGAGACAACATCCATTCAACCACACATGTTGATCTATTGAGCAATCTACCTAAAATCTTATTAAAGACAGCAACACCTCAATATATCAACAAGTTATTAGAGACAAATGCACATTGCCCTGACAATCTGAAGCTTATGGGAAAAAAAACAAGCTACACATTCACCCATTTGTCCATCTATCCATATATCTAAATCATACTGTGGACCACGACATATGCGGCTACACATCTGTCGATTTATCAAGCAATCTATCTGCATCTTGTTAGAGAGCTACACCTCAGTTTATCAACAGCTTGTTAGAGACAAATACATAATTGATTTATCTATGTGAAGCTTCTCTGTGAAAACTACACATCCATCCAGTTACCTGTCTATGTGACGCTTAGTGGAGACTTTTCACTTTATAAGCTGTACTGAGACAACTGTGCAGAGGCTGCTATAATATTGTCTTTCAACGTATTTCCATGACATTTAAACTTATATGAGGCTATCATCAAGTCTGTCAGTTTACAGATCTATCTATCTATCTATCTATCTATCTATCTATCTATCTATCTATCTATCTATCTATCTATCTATCTATCTATCTATCTATCTATCTATCTATCTATCTATCTATCTAGCTATACATTGATAGAGACAGCTATTTTGAGTGCCTAACCATCTAAAACTCTAAACTTTGCAGCAGGCAAATGTTTTTTGCCTGTCTGTCTGTCTTTATATTGTTACTGACAGCTACAATTCTATTCTCCCAACAGTTTGTCTTAGACAGCTACACAAATTGTCATTCTCATTCTCGTTATACCTTGCAAACAGTAGTCTACATATAGCTTGTTCCAGATAGGCACACACCTTTCCATCTACAAGATGAAGTAAATATATCTTCAATTCATTTTGTAAAATATATTTAGGTGAAGTACATGCATTTAAATTGTGTATGAATTTCAAAACACAGGCAGACTTACAGAAACTGCGGTTTCCCTATGTTGTCATTTAGACAGAGATCCTTTCACATAGGAAACAGAAGAAGAGGCTGAGATGGTCACAGTGCTGCCTTGTCCTCTTCACAGGAGCTCTCTGCTGATGCTGCTTGGCTTTTTGGGCTCCATCCTCCCTCTGATTGTCCTACTCCTCTCTCTACTTCTCTGTTTTGTTTTCCCAACCCCTTTTCTCTTTCTCTCCCTAAACTGCAGTTAAGTTTATTGGGAAGTTAGTGGAGCCAAAGACAGTGAAACTGCTTTATATCTGTCTTGCAGTATCTTTAATCATATTTCTGCATGTTATTAATTATTAAATATGCCCAGCATGTAATTTGATCTAACGTAAGATTTATTAAAAAGAGAGAATGTAGATAATCCTATTTTTTATTTAAAATGTTTTCTTTTTTTAATTAACTGAAGGTCTTAGTTTTTCTGCTGCTAAATCCTGACAGTATTCACTGATTCATTTTTAACTCTTCCACCTACATTGTACTGCAGTTATTATTTAAAAAAAAAAAAGATACTTTCTAATGACTGAAGTATAAATCATTGCCAGCAATGAGTGGAATGGTACAATGTATTCAGAGCAGGGAAATATATGTCATAGGGTCTGTCTTTGGCTGATTGATTTGGTCAGGCCCATCGCCCTGAAGCCGTCTCTTTTGGAGTTATTGATTACGAAGCCCCATTCCCTGGGCCGTCCCTTTAATTCTGCTCTCTGTCAAGCAGTTTGTGTTAATTAGGCCCCCAGTCTAATTGTGTCACCTGCAGGGTGTCATTAATCAGGGCTAACGATGTGTAATTTGTATCTTGCCCTTTTATGAAGGCCTTCTATTCCTTATGAGGTCACCAGCAAGACTCCTGCCCCTCTTTTCATAACGGCATCGGCTAGCCATGGTCAAAATGCCTTTCTTAACTTGTAGTGTTCAAAGTAGATCATATGCAGCTCTGAAAACAAGCAAATAAAAAGTTAAAAAATCAGAAAGCGTCTAAGAAATAAAAGCATGATGTTTACTTTTAGGAATAAACATTTGTGACAAGAAAAATGTTACAGTACTAGAGGGGTGAATGTAACCTTTCAGGACACAACTCTGAAATCAAATGGTCAATAATTACAACTGAAGCTTATGCTTTCTGAAAACCTAAAGAATCTCCGTTGGACCTTTTGGAAGTTACAAACTGCCACAGTTCAATGTATTTTTGAAAATGATGGTATATTCTACTTGTATTTGAAAAACACATTATTCTATTTTTAAGGATAATAGATCTGTCAAGCTCCTCATAGCGTGTCCTATGTCAATACTGCCTGCTTGTTACTATAGTTTTATTTTTATTGTAGTTATATGTTTGTCATAAGCACTTTGAGCATGAGAAAGGTGCTATATAAATTGAAGTTATTATTATTCTAATCCTGTATTGTAGTGGTGTTTGCCTCGCAAAGACTCTTGTGATGGGGAAGGCTGTTAATTACACTCTATAATATTGATATAAATTGACAGCATCAAAAGACATCAAAAACGCTGTAACAATTTGCCATGATTTATGGAAAGCACTGAACTGTCATAATTAACATTTGGCTCTCATAAAACTTTTGAAATAAAAATTAGAAATAAGAAACATTTACTTAAAAATCAGCACACCGAGATTGAGATTGCACAGGACTTACTCCCGTAAAGCAGAAGAGTAAAAATGATTTACATTTTATGTCACTGGGCACTCATTAGGCTGACTTTTTTTTTATTCTTCCTGTAATACTCTGTTCACATCACCAGCAGATGCACAGATAGAAATGAATTCCCACCAAGTGCTTATCCAACTTCCTTTTAGATCCCAAAGCTAATCTCTTGTGGTCGAAAGAACTTAATAAAGGCAAGTGGAATTACCTAAAAGAGCCTGCAGAGGGCTACCTCTTGTCCCAAATTTTGCTTTTATTAAGCATCCAGTTGTGGAAATATCATTTAAAAATGAAGTGATAAAATTATTTTAAATTGCTGTTTAAAAAGTACACCAAAAATTGATTTGGGAAAATTCTAAAGGCGCTATGTTTAACTTTTATTAGTCTGTTGTTCTGCTTATTTCATAACACCACATACAGTGCACATTTCATGCCAAATGACCATAGTGGTTAGTAACCACAGCTCAAGGGACCCTTGCTCAAGTCCCACCACAGTCATTGTTGTGTGGAGTTTGCCCATTCACAAAATGCCCTGGTTTCCACTCCCTTTCTAAAGACGTAGATTTTAGATTTATTATCTTCTCTAATTTTGTCCTCTATATGTGAGTTATTGTATTGTGTTTTAGATCATGCCCTAGGGTTATTTGCTCTTGATATTAGAGGTGTTCCTGTCTTGTCCCCAGTGCTACTCAGATAGATTCCTGCAAGTGAAAAGAAAAAAGTGCTTGAAACTGTCTGGCTGTTAAACTAGAACATCCTGGCGTCATTTGTACCATTGGATTCACATTAGAAAATGACATCGTATTATGTGATATCACCTACTGTCGAATTCTGCTCTATACTTGTAATATTTCTATTGCACTATTATATTGCATTGAGGAATACTTGTGTTTTGTTCTGTGTATTCTATTGTATTTACCCTCTTCTTTTTGACACCCACTGCACGCCCAACCTACCTGGAAAGGGGTCTCTCTTTGAACTGTCTTTCCCAAGGTTTCTTCCATTTTTTCCCTACTTGGGTTTTTTTGGGAGTTTTTCCTAGTCTTCTTAGAGAGTCAAGGCTGGGGGGCTGTCAAAAGGCAGGGCCTGTTAAGCCCATTGCGGCACTTCTTGTGTGATTTTGGGCTATACAAAAATAAATTGTATTGTATTGTACTGTATTGTATATATAATATTTGACTTTAGATTTTGTTCTCTGACAACAGTTTAAATATAAGAAGTCTTATTTCTTGTAACCAAGTATCCATCCACATCTCCTAGTATGTTTCATTATTTTTGGACTTTACATAATACTTAAAATGAGGGTTTCTGGACTGTACCATTTATCTGTATGTTGATTGGTGTGTTTCAAATGCTTCATAGTCACTATATGTGAATTAACTTAGCTGAATAAAGGAAGTATTTTTTAGAATTTTTTCAGTCTGTCATGATGCATTGAACACGGCACATGGTGGTTCCACTCATTAGTGTAAATAAAAAATGTCCATTTTTGGAGTTCATATATTACAATGGCTTGAGACTCTCTTTTATTTTCTGCAACATTTCCATTACACTGTAGGTACAATGAAGGTACAAAAGTGGATGAATGGAAAATGTCACAGAAGTGTTGGTGCCATTGTAATGAGCTGGTGTCGTGTCCAGAGTTGTTTCTCACCATGTTGCTGAGTGGGATCCAGTCCTTCTGGACCATGAATTGGATTAGGCGTGTTTGAGAATTTCATGTTATGTAAGATTAAAATTCCACAGGAAATAATACATGTGCAATATATTATATTCTATCCATCTATTTATTGGGCAAACTGTTTTAATCATAAAATTTTATATTATTAGTCTGTTATTGTTAAGCAAGGAGAAAGCTACACATAGTACCTGTTTTGTATATTTTATCATGTTTTTTTTTTTATTTTTAACCCTGAATGGACAGGTTAAGGCATTTAAAGTCTGTACAATTGATGGAGACACATCGGAAAGTCACAAGGTACTTTTTTATACCTGTGGCTCTTCTGTCAAATTGGGCAACTATTTCCTTTGTCCTCCACATCATTCTCTAAACCTAAGAAGAGAAAAGCCAAGCAAAATGACACCTTTTATTGGCTAACTAGAAAGATTACAATATGCAAGCTTTCGAGGCAACTCAGGCCCCTTCTTCAGGCAAAACCTAAACCTAAGAAGTAAAGTTAAGCATACTTTTTGTCAGTATGGTAGCAGTAAACATGTGTGATCACTTCAAATGAGAATGTTACAGGAATAGATGGGTGTATGTGACCTTCAGGGCACTACGTTGAAACCAAATGGTCATTATATTCCACCACAGGTTCATGAGGAGGCTGAAACTCTCGTAAACAGAGTATCCCTGGGTGGGGCATAAGTCCAACAAAAAGGACACAAATGCACACAGCTGTACAAACTCATCCCATTCCAATCTAGAGTTCCTGGTTAAGGGAGCATACACCTCTCTGGAATGAATTGTATAAGAAAACCAGAATTAGATTAACATGGACTAGGAAAGATAGGAGTACAATGGGAGTTGAACCCAGATCCCCAGAACTGTAAGATATTAGTGTAAAACTGACACACCAACCCAACTTAAAAAATATTATATTATCCATCAGTTTGTCCCTCAATCCTTCCATCCATTTGTGATAAGAGGTCCAGGGTGAACTTCAATTTTTAAATGAATGATTGGGTCCTGGAGCGTGCAGGCTCCGAATAGGTGTGGGCATGCTCAGGTAGACACTGCTCCAGGGTTGATTGGGGTGCTTGGCTGATTGTGCATTCACTTGCAAATCAGGTGCCTCGTTCACACCTTGGAATGGCAGGAGGGTAGCACTTGTAACCAATCAGGTGGTATAAAAGGAGTCCGTACAATAGAAGGAGGGGGTCAAAGACTGATTAAAAAAATCAGATGAAAGAAACTCATTAAAATCAGAACAGCGGAAGACCGTGAGTGAGTGAGTGAGTGAGTGAGTGCAGTATTGGGTGCCAGAGCAGATCCAATGAGAGAGAGAGAGAGAGAGATAGAAAAGGGCAGATTAGTCAGTAACCCCATGGAAGAGCAAAAGATCAGCACTCTATGGGCAGATCATACCTGCTGATTTATTGGGTGGGTTCAATGGTGGTGGCATCCTCCTTAGGGATCCAAGAGATGGCAAGTGTGCGCGAAGGAAACCAGAAGCAGGACTGCAAGTTCTTCCCAGGCCTGTGTGGAATTTCATCCAAGCACTTCAGTTTCTCCACCAACATCCTCAAAGATATGCAGGTTAATTTGACCATTCTAAACTGGCCCTGAGTGAACTGGGACATGGGTGTGTACATCAATGGGACTTGTGATGGACTGGTCCCTAACTTGTGACAAATGCTGCCTGGGTAGGCTCTGCCACATACCTGACTCTGAATTGGATTAAGCAGACTTGAGAATATTATATTACATTATCCATCCACCCATCCTTCCATTATCCTGACTCATTTATCCAGAGCAGTGTCACAGTAATCATAGGGAGCAAGGCAGCCCATCACAGAATAAATATACACACACACTTGGGCCAATTTAGCAACACCAATTCACCTAACTTGCATATTTATGGACTATGGTAGAAATGTGGAGTAACCAGAGGAAACCCAAGAAGACATGTTAAGAGCATGCAAACTCCACACAGAGAACACCAATGATGTGAACGCCAGTCTCAGTACTGTGAGACTGAGTCTCTGTGTCACACATAAAATAATAATATAATATAATATATTATATTTTGACATGACATGTGGGTAAATCTAAATTGCTCTAGTGGGCATTGTCACAAAAGCAGACCACAGACATAAAAAGGTTGGTAGCAGCCACCTGTATATTGTGTCTTGGCTGCAAAAAGAGTTGAATTTGTTTGTGATGTTCACAGGTTTGAGTCCAAAACCAAACTAAATGTAACAAGAAAAGATGGCGGCTTTAAAGCCTGAGACTGGAAGTGACGTCTTCTGGAACGGAAGTGACATCATCAATGGTGCCAGAACCAGAAGTGATGTCTTCGATACTGGAAGTGACGTCATCTGTGGCACCTGAAGTGACGTCATCACTGGTGCCGGGACCTAGTGAAATTTCCCATGTATGGTCTGAAGAACATTGAGAAAGTTAGTGCAGCTTGCCATCCCCTGGTCTGGCGTGGTAGCACTATCCTTAAGGCCTTTCAGTTATCTCCCAATTGTAAGTGTGTGACAGTATATATACTAGAATGAGCTGGTTCCCAGTTCACATGGGTTCTGGCCTCTGAAGAACTTAAACTGGATTAAACATATTCACAAAATTATGGATGGATGTAGACAGGTTAAATGATTTTGTATTTCATCCAGTGATATTAACCACATACACTGTAAGAAGATTACATGCAATAGGAGCATTATGTCCTGATTATGGTGATATATTACATGTATGCTCTTTAAATGAATTGCACTTATGGTACTGCATACAGAGCTTAGGTGGTTGTCATGTTGCCTTTTAGCATTTTAACCCTGTGTGCATCTCGTCGTCAGCAACCAGCATCAGGTTTACTGTGTAAGTAATACTTAATCCATGCAGCTGACATGCACAAAATTAAACACTGGCAGTGCAACCAATGAATTAAAATATAGAATAGATGCACAGTGTATTTTGTTTTTCAAGTGGGTGAATTTATTTATCACTGTATGTTATGCCAATACCTATGGTGAGAATAAAAAATAGCCAGAGGTTTGGGTGCACGCATTCTAAAATCATAGGACACCCTCCAGCATATGGATTCACTGTATTCTTTTAGATGGAAACATAACACCCTATGGGCTTTACATGAACTTCTGTTCACTCTCCTACCCTCTGGTTAACTCCACCCAAGCCCGGACTGCCGTGTCTGGTAATAATATTCACCCTTATGCTATAGGATATGTCCATTTAACATTTTGACATGACCACTCTGTATGTTATTTCAATGAACGTGTTGAAGTGCTCTTGTTAGGCTAATAGTTTGCAGGCTGTTGGGGAAAGATGATTATTGATGTTCTTATGAAAGTCCATACAGACATTTTATTTGTATAAGCCTTGCCAAATTAAATTCTTTGTTATTGGTGAGTCAGATTGGCAAGAAATTAAAAGTAATATGAAAGTCAATCTGAGAAATTTGAAATAGATTACTAATAAAAGTGAGAAAGCACTTGAAATGGATTTTAATAATGCAGTTGCATTTTCAGACACACTCACACATCCTTTATAGAGTGTTTCCAAGTTCCAAGTATTTAAACTATGGTTTAAATGGCCTGGGAATGTGATAGATGGGAAAAACATTTGAACACTCTGCAGCAACTACAGTATATTCAACAAACACTTCATCACTGTGACTTGTACTTAGAAGGGTATGTGGACGTATGGGATTTCCTTGCTATATTTACGTATTTTACACATGGCTTTAGCTTTCATTTGGCTACAAATATAGGAGCTTTAAGACGAAGCTTCTTAGAAACGTAAACATCCAGAGATAAACTAAAGAAGCAACATAGAGCTTTAATATAACCAAGAATATTCTAGTTATGAAGAGAAAGTAAGAAATAGGTGGGTATGTTGAAATTGATTAATATTTAGTTACATTTTTGAAAGTCATAGTTGAATAACTTCATAGAAAAAGAGAAGCCAACGTATTCAGGTGCTCACTTGCTTTGTCACTCATTCACTTATAGATGTCATGATTTCTGGTGTTTAAATTATTTTACAGTTGTCCTTAGCTTCCTTCTTATTTTTTTTACTTGCATCAATCTTTTTTTTGGTGGCACAGAATGATATTCTTGAATTTATATGTAGTTTAGACTTCATGTTCAGTTGTTAATAATAATTATTTTTTATCGTTTTCATCTCCGTGTTGTTTCTCCTGAAGTGGCACCATTTTGTGCTCCTGTCACCAAGACATGATGGTGGCTGCTACGGAGCACAATACCAGAGGTTATACAATTAACATCCTTGGAGTGGTGCTAAATACACTAGCGCAATAGATATGTCACCATCCAAGTTTTATGGATAACTAAACAAAAACCTTTATGCATGTTGTAACAAAGCAGAAAGAAGTCAGGAAAAGGTTGGGGGCACTGGGGTGAACCCCATATACTTGGATGAAAGCAAGAGACAAAAAATGCATGTCTTTTTAGATGAGAGTCAGCAAGTAGACTGGCTCAAAATGGTGGTATAGCCAGTCTTATACAGCAGAGCCCAGGCAGGTAGGGGCGCGTGCTGGATTGTGGACGAAGTGATGTTAGAGTTGGTCGTTAGGTTGTTAATCTTACTCCCATCAGTGGGAGGAAGAGAACAGGCATTACATAACAGTGCCAACACCTGGTTTGGTGGGTAATTATCATCATTATAGTCCTTAAGCTGTCTCCATACGCACGTATATGACAACATAACTACCGTATATACTTGCGGATAAGTCGGGACTTGATTTTACCGTATAATTTCTGGTATTTTATAATGTCGGTCATATAAGTCAAATGTGGAAAACTCACGCTATTGGTCCAAGAAATTATGATATGTTAACGCCCACCTGAGAGACTAACGTTAATACAGAACTATTCCGAAGTGACGTTTGCACTGATTTGTGTTTTTTGTATCTCACACCCTCATACACCTTTATCGTAAGAGCATCCCTTATCTATGATGGAGCGTTCGATCAGAAGCAAATATGAAGCTGGTTTTAAATTAAACATTGTTGAAGTACTGAAAGAAATTGGTAGCTGCGCTGCTGCAACAAAACTCGATGCATCTGAGAAACTGATGTGAGATTGAAGGAGGCAAGTAGAAAAATGTAAGTGTCGCATTTTTGAAAGGGCATATAAGTTGATGTCTGATTTTATGATCGAATTTTTGGGTTTCAAGACCTGACTTATACGAGTATACAGTATACGGTAAATTTCAATTTCGCCTAACATTCAAGTAGTCTGTCCTTTGAGTTGTGTGTGTTTGACCTTGCAATAATCTGCAAAATAAAAGAACTAACAGTATTTTTCTGGGAGTGAATTGCCTCTTGATAAGTACACCATAATGGCGACAGGCCTCTTAATACGAAAGTAAGATAAAGGATGAGTAGAATGCTTTGTGCAAGTGTGTGAAGCTTTTTCCTACGTTTTGTTTTTAATTGAATCCAAAAAAAAAAAAAATGAAAGTAAGGCAAAACAAATTAAATTAACTGTTAGTATAATGAAATCAGAAACTGACACAGTTCTTGTGTAGGTAAGCTACTCGGGCTATGATGGGTTGCGTCACGACATTCGTTTTGTGTGATAAGGAATAACTAGTTATAGCCTGCCTGTACATTTATAAATAGTTACACTTACTGTACCTTGCGGATGAAGGAGTGAGACTGAAATATCTCCACTAAGTTGTTGGCACGTGGGAAGGTTTATGGAACATAACATGGGCCGTGTGAGCTAGCAGGCATCGCTGTATGCTTTATAACTAATGGGAGTAAGACATACATTGCCAGAGATTGGCCGCGCCAACCCCGCAATGGTACAAAAAGGGCACAAACAATCTTAGGGATTGTATTTTGTCAACCAGCAAAACTATCTGAGCATTAGAAGAGAAGATAACCTGAAATTTTCTAAATAACGTTTCTGAGCATTTGAAGAGAAGGGAGGCTATAATTTGCTGAACAAGACCTCTAGCGGTTTTTGGTGGGGTGGAGCTGGTGAGCTCGTAAATTTGTTTTCTTTTTATAAATATATTTTTCCTTTGTGTTATTTTATACTACAATGGGCTTGTGTTTTGATTAAAATATATATTGTGTTTTGATTATAATATTTTTTTCCTTTATGTAATTTTGCACTACACTGGATTTGTGTTTTAATTAATCACTATAAATAAACAACCACAGCTTTTCATTTTTATTTTTTTGTCTTTCTCTACACCTTTGTTCAGATTAGTTATGAATTACTAGATGCCCAGGGTTAAAGGTCATGCTGGAGTCCTTTAAGCACGGGGCATCACCCAAGTCCATTGCTGTTAAAATATGCAAGAAGAATCTGCCCACAAACCTGTCAGCTCCCTCCATTTGCATTGTACATTACAGTGCAGCTCACAGGAAAACCCTTAGGACCAGATGGAGTCAGTCCTCAGGTTCTTAAGCCTTGTGCTGACCAACTTTGTGGTATCTTTTGTCACCTATTCATTCTGTCCTTAAGGCTCCAGAAAGTGCTGCCACTGTAGAAAACATCATGCATTGTTCCAATTCCAAACAAGACAGGTGCCTCTTCTTCTAATGACTACAGACCGTGGCACTCATGAAGAGCTGGACTGTATAAGTGCTCTTGTGAAGACCACCTGGACCCATGACAATTTGCCTAGTGGACAAAGATTGGAGTGGAGGATAAAATTATCTGTCTGATCTACAAGTCTTATTCTCATCTGGGCAAAACCAGCAGCACTATGATAATTACGTTTTCTGATTTGCAGTGCCTTCAATACCATCCAACCAACTCTGTTAAAGAGGTAAGCTCAGAGATATGCAGGTAGATGAGCCTATGGTGTCTTGGATATTGGACTGTCTGTCAGGCAGACTGCAGTTTGTGAAACTCAAGGACTGTGTCTCTGATACGGATATGAGCGACACTGGAGCACCACTTCACTCTGTATACCTCTGACTATAACACCAGGTCTTGTCACCTGCTGAAATTCTCAGATGATTCTGCACTTATGGGGTGTATTGATAAAATGGAGGATACAGAGTATAGGAGTCAGGTGGAGAACTGTGTTTCTTAATGCAGAAAGAATTACCTGCATGTTAACATCAGCAAAACCTGGGAACTGGCTTTTGACTTTTGCTGTACCAGCCTCTACGCCCGATCACTATTCAAGGAGTGGATGTAGAGGTGGTGCATTGCTACAAGTATTTGGGGTGGTCCACATCAAAGATAGGCTGGACTGGGCTCATAACCCAAAGGATCTATAGAAGAACAGGCAAAGCAGACCCTTTTTTTCCCGGAAGACTGCACTCCTCTAATGTTGGTCATGACATCCTTTACTTGTTCTACAACTCTGTGATGGCCAGAGTGATTATCTATGTTGCAGTGTGCAGAGCCAGTAACATCACTTCAAGAGAGACCCACTGAATCAACTAACTAATTAAAAGGCCAGGCTCAGTTATGGGATGCACTCTCACAGAAGGGAGCAGCAAAGAAGAGAATTAAAACAAAACTGAGTGCCGATATGAACAATATTGCACATTCTCTCTCTGACACAATAACACTGAGGATTTTCCGCCAACAAATCATTTCAGCAGAAATGTCTGTAGAAACTCTATTGGGGCTCCGTTATAACATATCTACATAATACCTCACTGCAACTGTGACAGCCAAATCAGAAGTTTTTATTTCTTTTTAATTTTCTTCCTTTGTTGTCATTCTGTTGTGGAATTGGAGCCTATCCTAGTGAGCACAGGGTGCAAGGCAGTAACAAACCCTGGACAGGGAGCCAGACCATCACAGGGCACATACACCAACGACACAGCAGTGCCAGTTTAGCATTCACCTAACCTGCTCTCTCGTTTTTGGTTCAGAATGATAGATTCATTTGTATGAGAAAGCACTGTGGGAGTCCGAGGTGTTTCATTTGACATACCACCTGATTAGATGAAGCAAGTCCCTCAACCAACAGTGCAGCAGGGGAAACGGCCAGAATGAAGGGAATTATATATATATTGTCACGCTTGGGTCACAGATTTGCGCAGAGACACAGGAGGTTGTAGAAAAAAAAGGAACTTTATTCAAAGCACTGCAAACAAACATTTGTCTCTTTACAAAAGTTTAAACATGCTCCATGACAAGTCAGAGATGACAGTTCTGCCAGGAGCAGAGAATGTTTGAGAGAGAGAAAAGGAAAAGCAAGTAATACATTTAACAAACTGAAAGAAGCCTGTGCAGGCTTTTTAAGAAAGCGGAGCACCGCGCGAGAGGCATATTATGCGACAGAGCCGGTCAGAAGGGAAAGGAAGAATGTGAAGGTAGTCTGTCAATGTTTTTTAGGGGTTTTCCCAGGGGCGTCTGTATTCTCTGGGGGTGCGATCAGCTCCGCAGCTCACAATATATATATATATATATATATATATATATATATATATATATATATATATATTTATATCCTCAACTGAACCCTGCACCATTCACCTAACCTGCACTCTTGTTTTTGGTTCAAAATGATAGATTCAGTCATATAAGAAAGCACTGTGGGAGTCCGAAGTGTTTCATTTGACATACCACCTGATTAGATGAAGCAAGCGCCTTAACCAACAGTGTAGCAGATGAAACGGCCAGAATGAAGGAAATAATATGTATATATATATATATATATATATATATATATATATATATATATATATATATATATATATATATATATATATATATGTATATATATATATACAGTGATCCCTCGCTATATCGCGCTTCGCCTTTCGCGGCTTCACTCCATCGCGGATTTTATATGTAAGCATATTTAAATATATATCGCGGATTTTTCGCTGCTTCGCGGGTTTCTGCGGACAATAGGTCTTTTAATTTCTGGTACATGCTTCCTCAGTTGGTTTGCCCAGTTGATTTCATACAAGGGACGCTATTGGCAGATGGCTGAGAAGCTATCCAGCTTACTTTCTCTCTCTCTCTCTCTCTCTCTCTCTCTCTCTCTTGCGCTGACATAGGGGGGTGTGAGCAGGGGGGCTGTGTGCAGCTGCTTCCTGAAGGACATGCTGCACGGAGCTTCGCATACTTAAAAGCTCAAAGGGCACGTATTGATTTTTTTTATCTGTCTCTCGCTATCTCTCTCTATCTCTCTCTCTCCCTGCTCCTGACAGAGGGGGTGTGAGCTGCCGCCTTCAACAGCTTTGTACCGGCGGTGCTTCGCATACTTAAAAGCCAAAAAGCCGTATTGCTTTTTTTTTTGACTGCTTGCTTTGCACTCCTTTGAAAAGGAAGATATGTTTGCATTCTTTTAATTGTGAGACAGAACTGTCATCTCTGTCTTGTCATGGAGCACAGTTTAAACTTTTGAAAAAGAGACAAATGTTTGTTTGCAGTGTTTGAATAACATTCCTGTCTCTCTACAACCTCCTGTGTTTCTGCGCAAATCTGTGACCCAAGCATGACATTCTAAAAATAACCATATAAACATATGGTTTCTACTTCGCGGATTTTCCTATTTCGCGGGTGGCTCTGGAACGCAACCCCCGCGATGGAGGAGGGATTACTGTATATATATATATATATATATATATATATATATATATATATATATATATATATATATATATCCTCAACTACTGAGCCCTAGGCAAGTAGTTCACAGCATTAATTTTTATACCTAGCAGCGGCTTGAATTTCAAGAAAGTGGGGTTCTGATATTGTTTTATTACATTCAATACTTTTTGTACTTTTTCATTATTTATAGATGCTTATTCTGCATATTTATTAGCAAAATTAACAATCAGCAAGTTCCTCACATTTATATTATGAAATTTAATTTGTATTCACCTTCCATTTGTTTAGTGAACATAAATTCATTATTGGTAATAGAGAAGGAAAAACTATTATTATTTGAAAATGCACTGTTTTTAAGACACAATTAAAAGCAATTAATTCCTGTAAAATAAGTATTAACTAAAAAGTCATGCCTATCATTTAAAGTCCTGAAAGGGACAATTATACATCTGCCTACACAACAACATTTGAGTTTGGTATAGAAAAATGCCATATAAACTCATCACTTTACTGCTTTACTGTCATTGTTGAGAGGCAGGTTAAGGGTCACACCAAGGCAGGGAGTGAACTTCCAACAGTTTTTTTAAACTCCACTGCCTAAGGACACACTATCTCTCATCCTTACTAGTATCTGTTTTATGTATATATTTACGATAATTGGTATTTTATTTTTTATAGTGTTTTGAAAATTTTGTGCATTCAACTTGCTATAAAATTACTTTCACTGTCTGTCTGTCTATATAATTGTTTCTCCTGACCACCTGCTCTGTAGCTCGATAATGTCTGTAAATGTTTAACTAGTGATGTTTTGCTTCTCTTTGCACTGAGATGAATCATACAATATGAAAGTGCTTTGCTAGAATATGCATTGCTTTCCTGTCTGGTGCACTTTACATTACTACATGTTGGACTGCAAACCCAAAGGCTTGCCATTCAGTCCATGCCACTGCCTCACCATATGACCTTACTTCTCCTGCGTTTGCAATACATTTAAATAATTGTACTATAGCACTTTAAATGTAACATCCTGGCATGGAGTTCTCTATAGAAGGGTGCAGGAATTGAGCATAATACATTCTGAAACTCACTTAGTTCAATTCAACCTTCTCACAGCCCTGGGCATAAGGCAGGAACAACACTAGACAAGGCAGCACTTCATTATATGGTCCACTCAATCACAC
Source organism: Erpetoichthys calabaricus (assembly GCF_900747795.2). Classification (NCBI taxonomy): domain Eukaryota; kingdom Metazoa; phylum Chordata; class Cladistia; order Polypteriformes; family Polypteridae; genus Erpetoichthys; species Erpetoichthys calabaricus. The sequence goes on along the minus strand of NC_041403.2, from coordinate 109,695,514 downwards.
ACACACACACACACACCCACCCACACCCACTTTCACATCAGAACAGCAGAACATCTCCATTTAACCTCACATGAATATCTTTGAGATGTGAGAGGAGAACTGAAGTACCAAGGAAAACACCTACACAGACACAGGAGGAAAGTGCACCAAATATAATAAAATGAGTTTGTTTCTTATGCTGAATTCTAGCTTTTCATCCACCTGACCTTATAAATGTGACGTGTGCTATATAATAATAAATTAAATTGAATTCTAAAGGGTACTATTTATTTGTGTCTTTTTAGGTATAGTGGGTCAATTTCTGAGAGCACGCCACAGGTGACTTTAGCTGTTGTTTGAACTGCTTCTAAATGGCCTCTGTCTTAACCAAGTAATTTATACATCCTAAACTTATATACCATTACTAATATTCTTGAAAAATGGAAATGTCACTCTGCCAGGTATGAGAAATGAATAAATCAATTTCTCAATCTGTTAATTCCAATACAGGGTCTTAGGGGACTGGGGGCCATACCAGTAGCATTAGAAACATGGAATGGCTACCCATCTACAGCTGGTTCTTAACATGGCAGGACATAATGAATAGAGAAACAGCTAAACAGGAAATCACACTGCACAAAGAACCACAAATTATCCACCAGAAAGTAGCTTGGGAGTAACAGAAGAACTATAATTTATGGGAGCAGGGCTCTTTGCTCCAAGACTCCAAAATATGCATATACACTGCTTAGACCCTATAAACCTGCCAGATCTTATTAACCTTGTTATTCTTTTAAATCCCTTTTACGGTCAGCCATATGAAACACTCATTCCCCTGTCTGGATCCATCTTTTCAGAGTTCCCTCTTCTTTTTGTATTTTATAGTCCTTTCCTTAGCTCAAGTGTGCTGTTTATTTAATGTTTTTTTTTATTACTCTTTACCTTCCACATGTTGAAATGAGTCAGTTGAGGTAGTTCAGGCATCTGATTAGATAGATAGATAGATAGATAGATAGATAGATAGATAGATAGATAGATAGATAGATAGATAGATAGATAGATAGATAGATAGATAGATAGATACTTTATTAATCCCAAGAGGAAATTCACATACTTCAGCAGCAGCATATTGATAAAAAACAATATTAAATTAAAGAGTGATAAAAATGCAGGTATAACAGACAATGACTTTGTATAATGTTAACGTTTACCCCTCCGAGTGAAATTGAAGAGTCGCATAGTGTGGGGGAGGAACAATCTCCTCAGTCTGTCAGTGGAGCAGGACAGTGACAGCAGTCTGTCGCTGAAACTGCTCCTCTGTCTGGAGATGATACTGTTTAGAGGATGCGGTGGATTCTCCATAATTGATAGGAGCCTGCTCAGCACCCGTCGCTCTGCTACAGATGTCAAACTGTCCAGCTCCGTGCCTGTAATAGAGCCTGCCTTCCTCACCAGTTTGTCCAGGCGTGAGGCGTCCCTCTTCCTTATGCTGCCTCCCCAGCACACCACCGCATAGAAGAGGGCGCTCGCCACAACCGTCTGGTAGAACATCTGCAGCATCTTATTGTAGATGTTGAAGGACACCAGCCTTCTAAGGAAGTATAGTCGGCTCTGTCCTCTCTTGCACAGAGCATCAGTATTGGCACTCCAGTCCAATTTATCATCCAGCTGCACTCCCAGGTATTTATAGGTCTGCACCCTTTGCACACAGTCATTTCTGATGATTACGGGGTCCATGAGGGGCCTGGTCTTCCTAAAATCAACCACCAGCTCCTTGGTTTTGCTGGTGTTCAGTTGTAGGTGGTTTGAGTCGCACCATTTAACAAAGTCCTTGATTAGGTTCCTATACTCCTCCTCCTGCCCACTCCTGATGCAGTCCACGATAGCAGTGTCATCAGCGAACTTTTGCACGTGGCAGGACTCCGAGTTGTATTGGAAGTCCGATGTATATAGGCTGAACAGGACCGGAGAAAGTACAGTCCCCTGCGGCGCTCCTGTGTTGCTGACCACAATGTCAGACCTGCAGATCCCGAGAAGCACATACTGAGGTCTGTCTATAAGATAGTCCACGATCCATGCCACCATGTATGAATCTACTCCTATCTCTGTCAGTTTGTCCCTAAGGAGCAGAGGTTGGATGGTGCTGAAGGCGCTAGAGAAGTCCAGAAACATAATTCTTACAGCACCACTGCCTCTGTCCAAGTGGGAGATGGATCGGTGTAGCATATAGATGATGACATCCTCCGCTCCCACCTTCTCCTGGTATGCGAACTGCAGAGGGTCGAGGGTGTGGCGGACCTGTGGCCTCAGGTGGTGAAGCAGCAGCCAGTCCATGGTCTTCATCACATGTGACGTCAGAGCGAGACAGAGGTAAGGATGCACTGGAGAAATGATATCTATTAGTTGGCCTAGAAACACCTTAGTCACCACCTGGAGGGAATGGAAGAGGAGGCAGGGAGAGAGGACGTTTGGGCATTTTTGGTTTAGAATGCTGCCCCCACGAAGCAGACTAGATATGTGGTAGAAAATAAGTGGATGAGTGGTTGTCCTTTAAATACAAAGATGAATACTCTGTTATTGATTATGTTCTTGTTTAAACTTTTTCTGTATTTCATTTATTTAATATATTGTATTTATTAATAATGTTGTAATGTAGTATTACATAAAGGTTAAATGTATTAGTTTGCTTTCTTCTTTGCCTTGTCTCTTACATGTGGACTCTAAGGAGGCAGGGCCACCTAAGTATGTAGCTGACATATGAGTCCCAGCAGTATTGAAGCCTACTAAAGAATAATCAGCGTCAGATTGATGGATTTTGGATTCCTGATTTTTTTTTTTTTTTTTTATTTGGTTGCTTCATCTTTGGTATCAACACCTGGTTTGTTATAAAGGTAATGCTTCTGGGTTTTGTGCTATTTTGAATTTGTTCTCTTTATGTCATTTTTCTACTTTTTCCTGCCTTGTCTTTTTGTTAGTCTAAAAGTAAATCTTTAAATATTTTAAAACATTTTGTTTTTTGTCTGCACTAGAGGTTTTTTAACAGTTTCCCCTCTCCTCTCAAATGCGTCAGTGCTGTTTTTGGGCTGAAAACCTGCCCTTTGAGATGGGGTTATGGTACTTGGGTTGAGGTCAATCTAGAGGGCCCAGACCTAGAATAATGACGGAGTTTACGTTGTGTGATTATTTGAGGCCTGGGGGGTATTTTTCGTACGTGGATTACTCGTTTAGCCGGATGTAATTGTTGACGATTTGGCCTGATCCTGGATCTGTTGGTTTTTTCGAAACTCTTGCTGGAAGTGTTGTCATAGCAACACATCCTAATCCTCAAACCTGCTCGGAACAGGTTTGATCCAAGGTAAACAAGGAATAGCTCACACACTTAGTCAGTGTCCGTGCGTGGAATTTATTTAGTCATGACTTCACCATTCATGAATGAGCGACCAGTTGATATCATCGGTGCGCAAATTATAAGAGCAGAATTTCATATAGAGAGGGGTTTGCGCAATCAGCAAGATCTTTCATTTCTCCCAGAGGAAATTCTTTTCGAAAGATACCACTTTAGCCGAGGGGGAATATTGTACCTCAAAAATTTATTAGGAATACTTATGTACATGTGCTTTCTCAGTTTTTTTTATTTTTAATAAATTTGCAAAAACCTCAAGTAAACGTTTTTCACATTGTCATTATGGGGTGTTGTGTGTAGAATTATGAGGAAAAAAATTAATTTAATCCATTTTGGAATAAGGCTGTAACATAACAAAATGTGGAAAAAGTGATGCGCTGTGAATACTTTCCGGGTGCACTGTACCTATGGCACACATCGATGACAAATATATGCAATGACCATCCTTTACCTGAAATGAAGTGACCACTGCATCCTGCCACTGGTTCTGAGGAGGAGCTTCCCCTGGAATGCCCTCAGAAACAGGGCGATGGGCATTTTGCTGGAGTGCCAACTCTTCTGCAGGGGTTAGGTCTGGACCGTGTGGACCTCCACCTGTTTTTTGCTTATCTGCCTTTTTATTAGCTTTAGAATTAATGTTTTTCTATATTATATATGATTCTTTATGTCAACAATAGTGCAATATTTACCAGTTTGAAGTACATTCTTGTACTTCACTTTAACCTGTTCCCATGTTCTCCTTGTGCTCACGTTTGATCTGGAATTATGACATATTAAATAATAATTAATCTGACACATAAGAAATGAAACTCTGCATTCAGTAAGTACAATGCACACCACTTAGCGTTTAATTTGTCGGCCACTTTTTGCCAGCCGTCTTTTCTGGTTTGGGCTGCTTTTGCAGTGTTACCCCTTGTGCATATTAAATCTTGAAATTCTTCATGTCCTTCGAATAAAATGTCTGGCTCCGCTTGTGTGAAAAAAAAAACGCCCGTTCATTCGTCATTTTGTTACAGCCTATCAAAGACTTGCTGATCATGTTTTCTAGACTCAATATATATATAAGCCTGCACTGACTGAAAAGCCCATATATATTGAGTGAACGGCGAAGTCATGACTGAATGAATTCCACGCATGGACACTGATTAAGTGTGTGAGCTAATCCTTGTTTACATAGAACAAACCTGCTCCGAGCAGGTTTGAGGATTAGGATGTGTTGCTATGACAACACTTCCAGCAAGAATTTCGAAAAACCGACAGATCCAAGATCAGGCCAAATCGTCAACAATTACATCCGGCTAAACGAGTAATCCACGTACGAAAAATACACCCCCTGGTCTCAATTTTTGAGCTTTGTTGTAGCAGGAGTCACACTTATAGGTCACAATCTATTCAGACCCAGATTGAAGACTCACTTTCTTTGGACTTTTAGTTGCCCTCCCTTCACAGTTACCGTGATTTAATGAGTATTGTAGTGTTAGTTCTTTCTCTGTGTATGCTTATAGATGATAATCCCACAAGGGAAAGGCTAAATCACAGAAACAAACAAAAAAATAAATCACTAATTAAATAACTACATTTTATATTTAATGAAAACATACAATTAAACTAAGTAACAGATAACAGGTGTTCTGATAAATAGTTAAATCAGTAGGGACATAAAGTACTAATTGAACAATAATACCTCAAACCTGAAACAGATTAAGTCAAATGAGTTTAAATGCTAGGAAAGGAAAAATAACAAACCCAAATACAAAATCATATTTGTACAAACTGGTAAAGCCAAAAAATGAAACACAATACAATACAAACAAACCTATAATTCATAAATCCAAAACAGAAGAAATCCACCATTTATTCTCCAAACCTGGATATTCTAAACTGAGGGGAGTTTATCCCAGCAAGCCCAGGGTGCAAGGCAGGCACAAGACATTGATGGGGCACCAGTACATTGCAGGGTGAAACGCAGAACCCTGGCCTACCTGTTTCAACAGTGCTACCACTGCACCACCATGCTACTCAGAGCAGAAAGTATAACCAGTCACAAATTTTTCAAGAAGCCTTATGAATTCCCTACCTTCTCAACAGTGGTGGGGCAAACAAGAAAGAAGCTACAACTTGCAAATGCCACAGAAAGAGGGCTGTGGTAACAGCGATCTTTGATATCCTCTACTGCTAATGGTGGTCACAGCCCAGAAAAATCTGAAAAATTAATAACATGATACATCAAGGTGAAACTTTAAACAGAACATTTTAAAATGGACAACAGTAAGGGGGGAGGAGAAAATGAAAAATGTAGAAGAAATGAAAACAGGGTGAGGTACTTTTCAAGCCTTTCTGAAACGGTCCAATCCATTTTAAATTTGTCACAGATGGACTCCAGTCAAATTCTAGACACATTTCAAGCAAACACAATGCACCTGTATGCTTACAGAAATGAGACATTTCAGTTATTGATTTTTAATAAATTTATAAGCCTTTCTGAAAATATGTATGTTTTCCTTTGTTGTTATGGGTTACTGAGTGTGGATTGATGGGCGAAAAACATTACATTTATCCATTTAAAATTAAATCTACAACACAATATAGTGTGCAGAAAGTCAAAGGGTCTGAACATTTTCTGAATTCATATGTAGATCTTGTAACCCTTTTTTTGGCTTTGACTTTCGTTTTGGGTTTAGTGATTTGTTTTTGGTAGCAAACACTTTTTCTGTCTCGGTTATAACTCCTGCCTGTCCACAGCTATACATTTTCACTTGTGTTTTCATCTCCATGTCCATTTTTGATTACAATTATTTCAGGATGCAAGCAGTGGGACTGTATTTCTCACTTGTTTATTTGTAATCTGTGCTCTCCCTTATGTGCTTTATTTCTCATAATAAATATTCAGACTAAAGCAAGGAAGGGTTGGATGACTGAGTTGATCCCTCAGTTATGTTAGGCCAGGTTGAATGGCTTTCAGAAAAGATAGCACAGAAGTCTCACGTTCTGAACAATCCCCAGAAGTCAACTGTAGGTCTTTAAAACAAAAATCTAATGATTACCTCTAAGCTCCCTTCCCATGTACTAATGGGCAGGTTAATTTCAGCAGGACTCTTGATCTAGTGCTTAAGGCACCCAACATGACCTCCTTGACTGGCATCAAGCTCATCAATGCGGTAATCACAACCCATTGAAAAAAGCTACTCAGTCACTGAGCCAAAAGCGATAAAGTCAGTTTAAAAAACATTATTATTTACACTCATATTGTGCTGCTGTATTTGAGATTCAAAACCTGCCTTTCTAGTGTATTATAGAATTAAAATGGATTTACAGGCGAAACAACAAAGAGAAAATTGGTTGTATTTATTATCTGATGAAATTTAATCAGTCCCAACACACTGTTGCTGATTCAGACACGCTTGGCTCAGATACCCATGTGTGCTCCAAGTTTCTGACTCAGCATCTGACTTTTGAAAGAAAATTTAAGCCCACCTATTCATTTTTTTTAATTCTCTTTGCAACAGAGAATGAAAGCTGACTTATCATTGCCATCTGTTAAGGCACTTGAGTCTTGTGTCACCTCCACTTAATGTCTGATCAGGAGGCCTTTCTATTAGATATTAAACAGCATCCAAATGTCATGTTTTACTTGTCAGTGTCGTCACCTTGACAGAACAAATACGGTAAATACATGATGATGCCATGGTAGCATGGGACTTTGGGTCAAACACCCTGCCAGAGAACAAAGCTGTCTCTGTTGTGAAGTTGTCAGACATGTAAGCATGTTGCCTGCATTTATAGCTTTCTCGACAGGGTGCTAAAATTTCCTTTTCCTTTGTTACTAAAAAATCAGTTTCTCATTAGTAAGACCGCGAGGCCAGCTCGCTTCTCGTTTTGAGCTGTACTCTCACCCTGAGTTCAGCACTGTCTCCTTGCCTCTAATTATCACAGCATCGTATGGAACTGCCTTCTTTAAGTTGCTGCTGCTTGGTATGTCTGCGTCCAAGCGTTTATGTGAGAGCGTGTGTGTGTGTGTGTGTGTGTGTTTGCGTGTGTGCGTATGTGTGTTGTAAGATGCAAATTTCTTGTTTCTGATCGATTGTATCTTCTCGTTATCATCTTCTCTAGATGTTTTCTTTAAATAAATCCATCCCTTTAGTTTTACTCTGAGTACATCAACTACCAGCAGAGGTTATTGGTCTCTATGGAAATACATTATATACACACACATAACATTATCACACCTGTTAAACCAAATTTATTGTTATTGGAGGGCAAGATTCTCTCAGCATCATTTAGTGCCAAGCAAGAACCAACCCTGGATGGGTAGTCTACTGCAGAGTCCATGGTTTGATATTTTCATGAATTGATACAGCATACGTTTAAATTATAAGTGCTGTATTTTTATATTGGTGTGTGTGTTTTTCCCAGCATTGTGATTTTAAGTTTTACAATTTTTTTGCCTTACAACAAGATATATGACAAGGGAGATGAGACAGAGCAATAGGAGTCAGGTGGAGAATGTTCTTTCTTGGTGCAAAGAGAGTTGTCTGCAACTTAACACCAGCAAAACCAAGGAACTAGTTAGTGACTTTCACAGCACCAAGGAGACTCTACGCCTGGTCACTATTCAGGTCGTGGAGGTGGTGCTATAGTTATGTGGGGCCATTTGGACTGACTTCATAATACAGGAGGAAAGAGCAGAGAAGATTCTCTTTTTCTTAGGAGACAGTGTTCCTTTAATGTAGCAAGTGATTTCCTTTACATGTTCTATAGCTCTCTGATGGCCAGTGTGATTTTCTATACTGTCAAGTCCTGAGCTGGTAAAATCTCTTCACTGAACCAACAAGATGATTAAAATGATAGGCTCAGTTATAGGACACACTCTGGACACCCTGGAGGTAGTAGTGAATGAGAGTGAATTGAGCACTTTCAACTAAACACTAATTCAGCAGATGTGTGTCAATGGGGTTCCTTTATACCAAAAAGCTTTTAAAAAAAACTCTGAGTGCAGGAGGAAAAGATCCTCTGGTCTGATGAGACAAAAACTGAACTCTCTGTACAGAATTCAAGGCACTTTGTCTGGCAAAGACCAGTCAGGTCAGGCTGGGGATTGTGCACTGGTACAGCGTGTTGCCACACCCACCACACGACGAAACAGCTCAGGATCCTGATTAGCAAACCCCCATGCAGACATGCAGTCCAGTCCCACCTTACAGAAATGACCCTCTATCTGCCGCAGCCAAGTGTTACGTGGTCTAGCCACTCAGGTCTTCAAAAATGAAGATCCTGTGAGCTGGATGACCCTCGGGGAATTGCGCCACATGGCTGTAGTGCCATAACTGAGGCTGCCTCACAATACCAGTAATGTGTTTCATTCGGGACTCCATGAGCAACCGCTCATTCAACACAAAGTCAAACCAGCACTACCCAAGGATACTCCAAAGACACACAGTACCACACGAGTCCAGTCTTCATCTCAGGTCACTGGATAGCGTCCATGTCTCACAACCATATAGCAATACAGGAAACGCCAGGACTCTGAAGACTTGGACAAAGACCAGGTACTGCCTAATACCATACCTACAGTAAAGCATGGCATTGGCAACATTATATTATGGGGGTGCTTCTCAGCAGACAGGGAGACTGGCTAGATTTGAGTAAGGAGTATGTAGCCAAATATGGAGAGGTCCTTGAAGAAAGACTGCTTGAGAATACACGCCACCTCAGACTTGGGCAACAGTTCACATTTCAGTTCAACGATGACCAGAAGCATATCCCATTAGGCATACAGTTGAAACCAGCTCTGGATGGAACACCAGAGTGTCACAGGGTACACCTAATCCAACATCCACATTTGCTCATATGTGGCCATTTTGGAGATGCCATTTAGCCTAACATGCTGGTTTTAGGGATGTGGGAAAAAATCAACAAATCCAATAAAAACCAACCCAAACACAAGGAGAATGTACATACAAACAATCAAACATGGTTTATTTATAAAGCATTTTTTAAGAAGTTCAGTTTTTAGAAAATGTTTTTTCATTATAGGGAGCCTACTGTATGTTGCCTTATGGGTTCGGGCTTTTAAAATGTATGTTAGGTGAGGTACAGATGGATTAACACTAGAATCCCTGAAGCCTATGAAAAAATCCCAGGCCACCTTAAATTCCTTCACACCTCTCCATCAGTGTCTTTTGTTTTGTAAATGTGTCGATCAGCACAAGCAGCAAGCAGCCTGCTATCCCATCCCCACCACCAACAGAAAGGAGTATGTTGCAAAATTCACAGAGCTCAGGTTTCTTTATCTGGGAGTGAAGTGCCTGGAGTTGTATAGGGTAAATAATATATTGTTATTTGGAATACATGCATTTCATGTGTGTTCCATGTCTACAATAATCTGTGTAAAGTGTAGGATGGCAGGAAATGTGAGGCAAGAAATTCTGAACACATGCCTAAAACAGAAACTTTTTCCATGTTATACTAATAATGAAGTGAATTGTATAATGTGTGAAGACTTTAGTCCAAATATCAAATAAACACATGTGCTTTTATTCAAGAATATAAGCAAACAAAAACAAATCAGCCTATAGTAGTACACGAGCGCTCAGGGAGTGTCAAAATGGCCCAACCAAGGCTATAACACCGACCACAAAGAGACCCTGTCTCTTAACCCACAGAACAGAGGACATATCCTAGGATGGGCTATAACATCACTTCTGGAGGAACCGGCCCCTTCTCCCCAGGAGCTCCTTAAGCAACTGCGGTACCCTTCTTACAGTATGTCGAGAGCAGACCTCCATGAAGGAGAAACCTTTGAGCAAGAAGCTTACAAGAGCAGCAAGTCCTTTTCAGTTCTTTCTTGTAGTTCCAGTTTTGTTTTAAATGAGATGCCTGGCTGGCATCCAACTCTTAACAGTTTTCTACTGGGACTTGGCTAGGAGTTGACCCTCTGATGTCACAGCATCAGTTATTGTGTCACCCTGTTATATATAGTAAATAATATTTACATATAGTATATTCTCAAATTCACTTAATTCCATTCAGGGCCATTAAGGTGTTCAGCCTATACCAGAGACTCTGGTTGCAAGGTGGGAAAACAGCAGTGAACAGGGTGTCCTTCTATCAGAATATTATAAATAATTTTACAATTTTTGGTGTCAGCATCAGGCTGTAAAAATCATGCAGAAACCTCTACTGGACAAGTCTAGTAAAAAAAAAAATACTGACCTGGAATAGCTGAATACTGGAATAGCTGCGGAAGAAGAAAAGGAAGAATATATGGAGAAACCTTCCTATTTCTCTTGCGACATTAGTTCTAAACCAAAAGCAGAAATTATATTTTAGCATATATTTTAGTAAATGTTGCAATGCATATTCATTTGTACAATTCAATTATATAGTTTTCTTGGTAAGGATATTATTAGACTGCTTTTAATGTAGTTCAGATGAATATGATAATAACTAAACTAAAATGTGATTGAAGTTCTGCCAAATAATTAATCACCTTGTATTTCAATACTGCAGTTTTACAATGTGATTTAATATCAACTTGAAAAATGAACGAAGAATACAATACAGCATTTATCACTGAGAATCATGTTTGGCAGCACCTTCAATATTTCCTTACGCTGGCATACAGTATTTTAACACTTTATGATAAGATGACATGAATAAGAGTTAATAAATTCATCTACTGAGCATTTAATAATAGGTAACATACTAGGATTAATTAAAACATAACATTCTCAGACCCAATTAGTCCAATTCAGGGGGCCAGAGATTATCCTAGTAGCACTGAGTGCAGAGCAGAAAGCAGTCCTGGCTGGGGTGCCAGCCCATCGCAGGGGCAATGAGGGCAGCCAGTTTAATAATATGACAAGGCAGAAACTAGACAGAGAGCTGATGCTGCCAGATTTATCCACACTGTGAACACCCGAGACAATGGCTGATGGTGGATTTACAGTCTCAGAGTTCATTCTTGCCTGTGAGTTGAGGCATGGAGCACTTAATGCTGGACAGCAATGGGATTAAGAACCATATCAGATTGTTGCGCATCACTCTGCTTTAGCATTCTGTAAAAAATGTAGACAGTTTGTGTCGCTCTGCTTCTTTCTTTGTTATCCTGTTCTTATTTTTATATTGCTTTGCCTTTTCCTGTGTCTGGCAGCTGTTCCCAATTCCTCCATCTTAGCCGTGTTGATCTGCCTGCCTCTCATCTGCTCCTCTCGGCTGCCTGCCACCCTGCTCGCCTTTACCTGCTCTAATTTCATGCCGCTCTGTCTTTTCCTTTCTTAGAATGTTTTGCCTCCATGCATTTGTCAGGTCCTCGATCTAACAGGCTTTCATTTGGCAAAAATAACAAAACGCCACAGCTGCTTGAACATCAGCTTGTTTAATATTTATGTTGGAGAAACATACCAGCTGATTATTTTATATCTTTATTAATCTTCAGGAACATTATCCTGACAGAATAAAGGACTGAAGCTGTCATCACCGAGATGAACGGACTTCATTATTTATGTTATTAATATTTAGTTCACAATCCTTTCCCAATGATTTCACATGCTGTGTTCATCACTTGTTAACTGTTATCTTTTATTGTAGGCTTTCATTATTTCTTTTAAATTATTGACAAAAAAAGGAAAGTTCAGCAAAGTGGCTTCTTTCAAAACTAATAGCCAGGTGGAGTGAGACCGGGGAGTGAAATTATCTCTTGTGAAGTTCTGTACTCACAGTGACCCTCACAAAGTCTCTGTGATCTGCTTTTAGTTCACACAGGATGTTTTGTACTTGTACCCACTTTCTCCCTTCAGAGGCCACAGAAAGATAAATAAAATGTCTACATGTGTCAGGCTTGTTTCCTCTTTCCATTATAGGAGCCAGCAATCTTCACTTAATGAACAAATTATTAGGAACGTCCGTAGACCAGCTGATGCATGGAATGATCTAATGAGCCAATCATGTGGTAGCAGTGCAATGCAAAAAAATCACACAGATACACATCAAAAGCTTCAGTTAATGTTCACATCATACATCACAATTAGGAAAACATGGATGGAGGCATGATTGTTGGTGCCAGACAGGCTGGTTTGAGTATTTCTGTAAGTGTTAGTCTCGTGGGATTTTCAAATAGAACTTTCTCTAGAGTTTACTGAGAATAGTGCGGAAAAAAAAAAATTCTGTGAGCGGTGTGGACAGAACTTCTTTGTTGATGAGAAAGGGCAAATGGAGAATGTCCAGACTGGTTCAAGCTGACAGAAAGGATGCAGTAAGTCAGATAACCACTCTGTTCAACTCTGGTGTGCAGGAAAGCATCTTGGAATGCACAACACATCAAACCTTGGGGCGGATGGGCTGTAACAGCAAAAGACCACATCAAGCTCCACTCCTGTCAGCCAACAACAGAAAGATGAGGCTGCGGTAAGCACAGGCTCACCAAAACTAGGCAGATGAAGATGTAAAAAAACATAGCGTGGCCTGATGAATCTCAGTTTCTACTGAGATACGCTGATGGGAAGATCTGAATTTGCCAGCAACAGCCAGTGTGACTAATCTTACCTTTTCTCAATAATCCAGACTGGTGGTCTTGAAGTAATAGTGCTGGGAATGATTTCTTAGAGCACTTTCGGCTCATTAATACCAACCAATAAACACTTGAATGCCATGGCCTATTTGAGTATTGCTGCTGACCATCTGCATCCCTTCATGGCTACAATTCAACCATCTTCTAATGCAGCGTTTCTCAACCTTTAAATATTTGCGACCCGAGTTTTCATAACAGTTTTAATCGCTCCCCCCTAATGTTTTTTTGAAAGGAGCCCACTAGTACCAACTTGTTCTTTTTTAATTAATGATATATCATAGATGCATATTTTATTATACCTACTTAACTTTTATCGACCTATATCTAACTCTATATTTATTTTTCTAGTATCAGAATGTAGTTTAAGTTAATTTGTTTTGGTTTCAATAGATGTATTTTTCATATTTTCAATTCTTGTTTAATTTTTTTCACATCTTCGCGCCCCCCCTTTTTGTTACTTCGCGCCCCCCTAGGGGGGCCCGCCCCACAGTTTGAGAACCACTGTTCTAATGGCTACCTCCAGCATAATAATGCATCATGTCACAAAGCAAAAGTCATCTCAAATTTCTTTCATGAACAGGACAATGAGTTCAGTGTTCTTCAGTTTCCGTATCAGATCTGAACCCAACAGAGCACCTTTGGGATGTGATATTACGGGAGTTTCACAGCATGATGCAATCATGTCAACATGGACCAGAATCTGAAAGAAATATTCACAACTTCTTGTGGAATCCATGACACTAAAACCTAAGGTAGTTTTGAGATCAAAAGGAGGCCCTAACCAGTATGATTGGAGTGTTCTTAATATTTACTTTATAAACAAATGAGTGTATGGCAGCAAGTGCTGGAGGCAGTTTAAGGGCAAATAAGAAGAGAAACCAAACACAGCAAGGTATGAAACACTAAAGAGGCAAACATACAGCAGCCATGAATAAACTTGTAAATGTGCAAAAAAAGTCAAAACCAAACCCTAAAACAGAAGGCAATTGCTTGAGATCTCTTTCGTAGAGTCTTACAATTAATTAGAATAAAGTTCTGATCATGACTTGAATTCAATAGGATGGTGGTTATAATGACATGCACATGGAACCAATGTAGCATCATAGCAACTGCTGCTCTAAAAGCTGATATTGATGACTTAAGAAACAACAATAACTTCATGAAAGTTATTAATATAAATAAATACATACAGAGGTCCGTAGAGCCAATATTGTCACATGCACAGAGTACAGAGAAATTCATGTGCTCATCAACATGCAACACATCACCACTCTTCAGCACCATCATTACTGAGTCTAACTACCTTACCTCAAAAACTACTGTCTGTATTATGTCAAGATTTCTGTCTTCCTTACCTCCAATATATGCACTGTAAAGGATCATACACATGGATGGGTGTCCCACCCAGAACTGGTTCCTTTCCATTAACCATCTAGGAGGCCAATGTGCCAGAACAATGGAGGTAGGCTTCATTTCAAAACTATATACCTCCTCAAAACGATAGATGGCAGCATCCCTGTACTTCGGGACCCATTCCAGTACCCATGAATCATGGTACTTGTAGTGCAGTAAGGCAGCCCTGCTGGAATCCAAGAGTGCCACCAGAGGGCGCTACAGGGAGTTGTGCTCCCTGCTTTAGGGAACTTCGATTGACCCAGAAGTACTTCTGTTGGGCTATGCTATGGCCATGTGACACCCTGCAGTGGGAACTGGGGGCCACCAACCTACACTCTAGGTGTCTAGTATGTGGGACCGAGCGTGACCAGGATGATGGTGTAAGACAGGGAGACACAGACACAAAAGGCTTGGGTTTTTGCAAAAATAAAGTGAAATTTTATTTACAGGTACACATAAAGAAAAATGAAAATAAAGTCCCGCAGCAAATATCAATATACAATCCAATACCGCAAGGGACACACAAAACAGTTATAAAATGGAGCCCAAAAATGATGACTATTTACAGTATTTACAGTGCTGACTGAAAGTCCCAAATGAAAAAGAAAAATTCACACAAATTAATGAAACCCATATATATGTAAATAAAAATAAAGCTGTCTTCCTCCACAGAAATCCAAATCAGGAAGCGACTCCTCCAAATAGTGTATAACACAGGGTTTACCAAAAACAAGAATATTCAAAATATAGAAAAAGAAAATAGCGTATATACAAAAATAAACAGTGCACCATTAACCACAACCCAATAAATACCTCCACCAAAGCTAATCCAGAGATATTTACATAAGAAGAAAAAATATTTACAAAAATAAATGCACAAGAAGTAGCACTTGGTAAATTCAAGACAGTGTTCTATCAAGTACCTCTCTCTGTCTCTCTCAGCAAGATCTACCCAGAAGACCCCCTCTAGAGGCCGGGAATTCCCTTTTGTATTTGGCGCCCTCTCGCCAAACAATTAAGCCGTCGAATGTCATCCCTCCACGGGCACACAATGACATGGATGCATCTATGAAGAGTGGCGTCTCTCACCTCGCACAATTTACTATAAAAGTGTGAGCAGCCAGCCTTTGAGATGCGACTGCGCTTCTCTCCTAAAACTGAAAGTAAGGACTCTTTTTTCTTCCCTTCCTGGAACTATTGCCCAGACAACTGCTGATACAGGATCCCTTTTACAAGCCGCAGCAAGCCGATATTATGACACTTCACACTATTTCTCTCCATCTTCTAGTGTTGCGGGAAGCACGAACACGAGCGGAAGACAGACAATGCCATCCCAGCAGGTCAATGGCGGAGCCGTCCCTCCACTCTGCATGAGACCCGCTGTGACACGCCCCAGAAGGTGTTCATATCGTCAGCAAAGATGTCCCTCTGTACTTTGTAAATGGACAAAAAGGCAAGCTTTTATTCTTTATACCTTTTGTCCTTTTTCCTAACAAATGCCTCTCTCATAACCCTGCAGAGGACACAAACATAACTTTTTTTTTCTATTGCTGATAATGCCAGTGAGGCACATTACCACAGGCACCGGAAGTACTCCAGAGTCCAATATAAATGGAGCTGCTCTACCTCATTCAATAAGTCAGAGTCAGGAGGAGGATGGCAACATTTGCTGGAGCAAAAGGAGTTTGAGGAAAAAAGAGAGAAGAAAAGAATCACTGTTGATAGTGTTTGTCTTGGTAGAAAAGATTTTGAAAGAATAAAAACCTTTATTTGAACCTGTGACTGTGTGTGTGTGTCAGTTGTGTCTAGGGTTTGGGGCTTAGTGGTGGCCCCTGCTTTCCATAGCATTCATTGGAGCAATTTTAACTTAAATAGGCCATTCAGCATAACAATGCTCATCAATCCTATTAATCTAAAACAGGGATATTCACTGATAAAGTTTTCAAAATAAAATAAAGACCAAACAATACTGTGTTTAAATCCTGACACACTGCAGGCAATACTGGTTGTTACATTGCAGGCCCTAATAGAAAAAAGTTTATAACCTCTTGCAAGGTCAAGGTATGTAATCACACCAGGAATTTAGATTAGTTGACGCCAAAAATGATTACTCCATAGGCTCAGAAGAAGGACTGCAGGAATACTGCTATGATATTTGACATTTTGCGAATTTTTGCTTCAAGTTACATTACTAATTACTATTTCCCATTATGTTTTTTTGTTTTAGGCACTGAATCCTATTTATACATTTCTTTTTATTATTTCACAAATTGTTTTCAGTCATTAAAAAGTATTTTAAGTGTTGCAATTTTGTTTTTCCTAGAGCACATCCATTTTGCCTTGTCAACATCATAAAGAAACATTTGTTGCTATAAAGCACTTTTTTTACATTTTAGCCAAGGTTTGTCTTCTAGTATATGTTTAAATTTCTTTATCCTGCATTTTTCATTCAGTTTTCAGTATTGTTTGATTTGTTAATACTATTCCGTTGATTTACTATTTATTAGATATGTCTGATTTGTTATTATTTGCGTTATTTACAAATTATTTCTCAGTTATATAGTATCTAAGTGAGTTACTATATTTTGCTATGCCCTAGTATTTTGTGGGTGGATCCTCAAGGGGTAGGACCACCCTTACCTAACTACTATGGGACCTCCCCCTCCCAGCCTTTAAAAGCAGGCTCAGAAAGTGAGTCCCCTACAGTTCATTGAATGTGTTTTGGAGGAGTGTTGTTTTTTTTGCTTGGTTTCTGATCTTTTCTTTCTTTTATCAGGTTATCCATTTGGATTTGTTTTGGGACTTGTTTGCTCTGGATTTGCTTTTAAGCAACTCCTTGATGCTCATGTTTTGAGCCTCTTGCTGTTTATTTATGTTTTCAATAAATATTTTCTTTTATAAATATTCTTTATGGGACTTACCTCTTCAAGCCAGAGTTTTACGGTTATCACACTTGTGAGGCATATTTATTGAAATGATTTTCCATTCTTGATATATTTTTGGGACATTACTTATTCTTTTTCCAGTTCTCATCCATCATCCAGGTTTACGGATATTCTAAGAATAAAACTGTGTGTGTGTTTTATTTAGTACTCTTAAGAACGCCAAATTTTCTGACTTTTCATTCTGAATTTAAAAATGATTGAGTTACTGTTTTGCTTAGACTTATGATAGGACTGACTTCTTCTGATCATCTCCAGTATCTAGGGTGGCCTTACTCGATGCAATTGTATGATGACATTCAGTCCATCAGTTTACTAGCTGGCAGCAGAGAGGCTCATTAAATTAGACTCACTGAACAAATTCTTAGCAACACCATACTAATACTGGGTATTTGTTCTCAAACCATCCTCAATTCCTCTACAGAATATTGACAACATTCCTTTGAAATTCTGGTCCATCATGCAATTTCTGCAGATTTAGCAGTTGCACATTCTGCGAATCTCCCATATTATCACATCTCAAAAGTGTTCTTTTGGACACAGATCTGGCGACTGGGAAGACTTCTGAAAAACAATCACAAATTGTCAAGTTCAGAAAACCAGTTTGAGGTGACTAGGGACAAATATTATTTTGTGACATGGTGCATAATCTTTTTCGAAGTAGCCTTCAGCAAAGGAAACTGTGTCTGTCAAGGGATGCATGTGATCAGCAACCTTACTCAGGTAGGGTGTGGCAATCAAGCAATGACTGATTAGTATTAACGAGTCCAAAATGTGCCAAGAAAACATTCCCCACAACATTACACTACCACTGCTGGCCTGGACTCTTCACACAAGGCAGGTTGCGTGCATGGATTCATGCTATTGGCACAAAATTGTGCCCATTCTGTCTATGTGATAAAGTAAAAACCGTGATTCATCATACCAGGCTATGTTCTTCTAGTCTTCAACTGTCCAGTTTCGAAGAGCCTGTACCCAGTGTAGCCTCAGCTTCCTGTTTTTGAGTGACACCAGTGGAACCCAATCAAACTATATTTACTTGAAGCTTGAATTAAATAAGTTTATCAAGAGAGAAAAATACAGTTCCTTGTAGCATAAAAGGATGTTTTCAACAGTGTAAAGGTCAGAGTCTAGAAAATTATATGACCAATTCAATAACTAATTAACTGCGGTGGGTTGGCACCCTGCCCGGGATTGGTTCCTGCCTTGTGCCCTGTGATGGCTGGGATTGGATCCAGCAGGCCCCGTGACCCTGTGTTCGGATTCAGTGGGTTGGAAAATGGATGGATGGATAACTAATTAAACACAAGGTTCTGTTGCATAGAAAGCACACCATATCCAGGGTAAAACAATAAATTTGCTTCCCCTCTTGACCCAACTGTATTGACCCTGTCTGCAAAGTGACATGGCTTTCCCACTCATAATATGTTCCTGTTCACACTTTCTTTCTCATTCGCTCTTTTCCTACCACAGGTTAAATCCTACCTCCAAATCATACCTTGACTGTAATCTTATTGGGTCTGTGAGCTAAACATAAATTTAAATTCGTCCTGGGACCATCTCTGGGCCATTTCTTTGAAACAGAGACACTGGTAAAATTCTCTCTAGCAGCTCATGCTGTCTCTACTTCCCTGACACTTCTTTTCAAGTAAAAGGATGCTGTCTCAATGCAGGCTTCTTGGAAAGACACTTAAGACCTTACTCCCGCTTGAGACCAGGTACTGCCCTCGGTTAGCACTGCCATCGTTGGATGAATATTACAAACGTCCACCTGGGCTGCATCTTGTTCTTTATCTATCAAAAGCTCTACAGGATTTCTGAAATAGTTACAGGTCTTACTACTCATGGGCAGTGACCTTCCTCCATTGCTAATTTAAGCACTTCTCTTTCCTTTTAGGATCTTCAGAATTATTTTACCCTTTTCTACCTTCTGTTCCCATATCAGTCATCATATCAAAAGAAATGGGTGGCAGTGCTTCTCTCAATTGTTTTCAGCCTGAAAATGATGATCCATTCAAAAGTCTAAATTAGGAGATCTCGCCTTCCCAGCAGATACACATGAAAACGCATGGATGGAAATTAGCAGTGACATGAAGGGCAATCACAATGGATAGGTGATTCAGGGTGAGGAGAAGTCAAAAATTAAGGATATAAATATATTAAAATATTCTCTTGTTACTCTTCTTGTTATCGAATTCAAAAAAGACACACTGTACAATATTTGACAGGTAACTTTGAGGGCAACAAGTACCATCCAAGACTGATGGTGTAGCGAACCCTGACTTCTTGGAGGGTGCAAAACTTGCCAACAGATCTGCATAGCGATGAGGCCTATACAGTTTTAAAACGAGGGACATATCGAATTAGGCCAACACCTAAGCCCTACAATATTTTCCACCCCGACACCTGAATATTAACAACACACACCATAAAAATGTTCAAACAGATTAAACATATTATCCAACAAATATTTATATTAACTATTTACTATAATAACTAATTACACAACAAATATTTGTATTAACTATTTACCATAATAACTAATTACAAACTCACTTACTTATAAAATATTAAGTAATCACAAAAATACAAACAAACGCCATGAACATACTCCCCGACGATAATTGCAATCCTGGAAAAGTTTTTATGGTAAGTGATGAGTGTGGATCCTGAAGTGCAAACAACTGGTAACAGAAGGGAAGATGTGGTGGAATAATCTCCTTTAGTAAACTGTTTACTAGTAATATGTATAATGAACACATTCCTACCACCAGAGCCCAGAAGGTGAATGATCTTCTGAGGCACGCCTCATCTCAAAGAGCAACTGTAGACAGGATTGGTAGACATTGTAGTCCCTGTAACTGATGACCGTGTAAAATCCTCCTCGGCTGCAATCGTCCATTTAATAAAGGGTTTTTATGTGCTGCTGATGAAGTTGATGGAAAATGGAATGGAAACTCCCGGCTAATCCTTCTGTTTTTATGTGTACAGTGCCCACAACTACAAACTACAAATCCCACAAGCCCCTCTGCATCCATGCACAACTGTTTAAAGACACAGACCCCATACTTACAAACCAGGAATCTGAGTGACCAGTGTTGTTATTAACATTTAACAATCACCAAACAGTACATACATACAAAAATGAAACCCCCAATGTGGCAACGCTACAAAGGGACAGTATTAAAATGTGTGTAATTAACAGAAAAAAAAAAACTGAATTAAGGATAAAATCAGCGCAATGTCTGAGAAGATGAATATGGGGAAGATGGTGGACAGAGCAGGTATTATGTATATCTAGAATAAGGCCAGCACTCAAAGATGTAAGACAGAGGGATGGCAGTAAAAAAAGAGTGAAGTCCCCGAGAGTCAAGATAATCCAGGTAAGAAAATAGTGAGTTGTGGAAACAGAGGAGCAGAGGATATTAATCTTACCTTTGCAGAATGGAACAAAACAGGGCAAAGTAAAGATCAAACAGATCCTCTCTTATTCTCTGGGTTCAAGAAACAGGTCACTTGTCTTGAATTGATTCATCGTGGCTATTCATACCACCATGCCATGAGATTAAACAAAAATACCAGAATACGAGGACTCCTTACCCTCCACCTGCTGGTTTAACGTCACATTGATAATAACAGAATTAGGAATGTTAGCAGCTCTACATAACATGCATAACAGATAGGATATGTAACTTAAACCTTTACTATAGATAGTGAATGTATATTTTATTGTTATTGATTTACATAATTATGAACTTTCAGGATTCTCCATTTATTGCTGGAGCGACACCCTTTGGTTTGGTGGCACTTGCATCGTACACAGCCTGGACGTATTGCTAAACTAAGTTTCTAACTAACTTGAATTATTTTTACTGCAATTGTTCATTTGATAATCAGGCAGAGGTAAACAGGAATGTGCAGTCAAGAACCCAATTTAAGTAGTGTGGTATATGCAGTTACCTCACACCTCTACTTTGGTTCAGTTTTCATCTGTGTCAACACTGTACAATCTTCTCACATCAGTTTGGGTATATTGCAGGGGCTCTGGTTTCTTCCTATATTCTGAATGTTAAGAAAATCTCTAAATTATTCCAGAAATGTGGTGTGAGCATTAGAGTGTCCTGTAATGAACTGGCCAACCCATCTATTGCTGGTTTCTGTCCTGAGCTCAGTGATGGCTTCACAACCTGTGGTCCTGTAGTTGAAAAAGCAGGATGGAAGGATGATTTAAGTATGGACAATAACACATTTCATACTGTGTCCATAATTATTTATTATAATTGTAATTATCTGTATAACTACAGTGTAATTATCTACATATATGAGTTAATGTGTGTATGTATGTATGTATGTTCCAGCATCACTTCCAAACGGCTGGAGCGATTTTCATGAAACTTGATACACGTTTCTCATTGGTCGACTAAAAATACTGTATGGTGAAATCAACCCTAACCCACCCTTCTGGGTATGGTGGGGGGTGATCTTGCAGTCTTGTATGTATGTTATCATCCAGTTGACACTCTGAATGACCACCAGAGGACAAACTAGAAGTGACTGCCAGCATTTTTTATGTTTGTGCACCAACCGCGCCCCTGTTGCTTTTGAAATTAAATAGAGTTGGCTGGTTCTGAGCATCAACTAGATGATAACATATATACAAGACCGAAAGACAAACACATTAGTGAGTCTTAATTGTTTGTTAATTTATTTTTGTCGTGGTTTTTTTAATTATATTTTTCTCAAACAATTAAAAAAACTTTATTTTCCTCCTGGGCAACGCCGGGTATTTCAACTAGTGCTTTATAAAAGGTTGCTAAATGGTTGGAAGTGGTAGTGTTAATCTTTATTTCACTACCTTATGCTAGATCTCAGCCAGGGTTCCATCCCTGCCAGGTGTTCAAAGTCTTGTTTTATGTCCTTTTTGTTCTTTGTTGTGCCATTTATTTATGTTAATGTATTTTTGTTCATCATTTGCTGTATTTTCTTTTTCTGTGTTATGTTCCATATGTTTTGTGGGTGGTTCCACAAGATATGGGGTTACCTGCCAATCACCACCAGGAACTGCCCTCTGGTCTAAACATTCGAAGGGTCTTCCACAGTTCCTGGTTGTTCATTATGAATGCACTAGCAAGTCGGTGAATTTACTTGCGTTTATTGCTCTTCTGTGATTTATTGGATTTCGGTATTTTCAACTTTTGCTCTGTGTTTAGACCTTATTAGTAGAATCTGTTTTAGGACTTATTTGATTTGGATTGCCTTAATGTTACAGGAAATTCCATTTTGCCTTTGTGCTCCATGGAGCATCATTGTGATTTGAAAGGATTTTTTGTGCACAACATATCTTTTATTTCATAGTTTACAAAACTATGGGTTGTGACCCAGTCACAAGTTATCTGATTTTGTGTCACACAGAGTCATGATTCACAATTGTACTCAATGGGAAAGGATCACGTGCAGTTTGCAGAGTGTATCTTGATGGGTCGCCACAGGGCAGTTTAATCAATCGACATTGTTCCGCTATGAATTGCGGCAGCGATCGTCCTCTGGGATGACTGTTGGTTGCAATTCTTCCCCAGGATTACTGTCAGCGGTGATTCTGTAAGTGGAACACCTACCCCGGGATGACTGTCGGATGTAACACAAAGACAGAAATGATGGAAAACTGTGTCACACTAGGTTTTATTTTATTAAGATTCTTCAAGGCCCTTTGTGTCTAGGCAGGAGTTTTGGTTGTGATTTCCCTGTCTGGTGGGCATTTTTAAAAGTATTTTTGGGACTTGTGTACCTTTGACTCACTAGATCATGAAAACTTAATTATATAGAAGACTGGATTGTTTATTTTAAGTTCATATCATTGTGCACTATTTCCTTACTAAAACATTATTTTTAAAATATAGGTACAAATATATTTTTTAAAAGAACTTAACAATTTTGAGAACAGGCCATTAAGCCCAACCTAGCTTATTAATCTTGGTTCACGTAACTATTCAAAAAATGTTAATTCACGATTTGAATGTTCCCAAAGTTCTACTACCTTCTACACTGTTTGATAACTGATTCTTTTAATCTGTTCTCTGTGTGAACAAATACCTTATAATATTTGTACAAAGCTTACCCTTAGCCATTTTCCACCTGTGTCCCTATGTTCTACTTGAAGAATTAATTAAACATTAACAGTCAACCTTAACTGTACTGTATCATTTTAATTTGTTCACTTTTTTCAGTATTTTATCTCTAAATATTGATTGCTTAAACTCAAACTCAATGAATCAGCCTCTAAATCATGTGACAGCTACACTTCACTGCCCATAAGAAAGATGAATAACGTTCAGAAGGCTCGCCAGTATCAAACTATATTGGTCCTTGACACCTTTCCGTTCCCCTGCCAATCTAAAAACAGTGATAGCAAAAACAGTCAAATTTTTAAAAAATCTTTTGCAGTTAACAAAAATTTACATGGGATGTTAAAGACTTAAATCAAATGTATGTTTTTTACTATATAATAGTAATCATAATAGCAACTCACTACTCAAAATGGGGGGAACCCAGGCTTGACCCCACCACCTTTTGATTATGAGCCAGCAGTTCTTACCTCGACACCAGCTAAGAACACATGTCAGTACTCTGTCAATTGATATTTGGCCTTGGGTTTTTACTTATTGACAACAATATGTAAATTGAATTATTTTCTTTTCTTTGATTATGTTCTTGAATGAAAGCAAACTTGTTTTGTTATACTTGTATCTTTTGTGAAAGTGTTTATGTGATATTTGGACTTCAGTCTTAACACATTATACACTTCATGTCAGCATTTTGTCATTATTACTATAACATGAAAAAAGTTTCTGTTTTAGTTATGTGTTCAAACTTCTTTCCTCACATTTCCTCTCATCCTACATTTACCCAGATCATTGTAGACATGGCACACACATGAAATGCATGTATTCCAAATAACGATATATTATCTACCCTCTACAACTCCAGGCACCTCACACACAGATAAACACACTTGAGCTGAGTTGGACGGGAATGGAATAGCAGGCTGCTTGCTGCTTGTGCTGATTGACACATTTGCAAAACAAAGACGCTAATGAGAAGGTGCGAAGGAATTTAAGGTGGCCTGGCATTACGACTTTTTTCATACGCTCCAGGGATTCTAGTGTTAATCAGTAGTGTACTTGATAAAAAATCTGTCAGTCAGAAAAGTATACACAAATATATTATACTGGTATCTGGTAATTGGTAATTATTCTGTGATATGGATTTTTGGGTGATCCGCCCATTCCTAGATCCAGTTGTTTGGATATGGACAGTAAGGAGTCCGACTATGATTCCGAAGTCCTTCTTATAAGATATGAATTAAAGGAATATTCCAACCCAATATTATATTTTTTATATGTTACTTACTATACAGTACAGTTTTCAATCTAATGTTTTAGAGCAGAATCAAGAGAACAATGTTTCTGATAGAACAGGGTTGCACTTTTGAACTGAAATCCTGCCTCTCCCCCTCATTCATTGGTCAAGAGTCCTGTAACCTTGTATGAATGGGCTTACTGTTTGTGGAGTACTTCATTTTCCTGAGTTTATTTAACAGGAATTTAGCAAACAAACCATGTGTTTTGTCTGTTATGACCATACAACTGGATGACTTGATATGTGGATTAGGTGACATGAATAATGTGAGATTTTTTCATGGACGTTTTTGAAGTTTGCTGTTGTCCAGTGTTGGTAACCATTATGTCCCATTCTTTCACAAATGTATTATGTTTGTTTTCCACAAAAACATGAGATTAAAAGCTTTTTTTTTTGTCATTATTATAAACTACATGGCATAAGTAATATATAAAAATGTCTTTAATGCTTTAGACTCCCCATATGATTATATTCAATTTTTTTACTTATTTGTGACACCACAGATTTTTTTTTTCATTATATATCTGCCACATAATTGCCCAGTCTACTTCTAGGTCGTCTGAAAACTTAACCAGCTTAATAGTTACACTAGCTGTGCTACCCATCAGAGATGGGTTGAAATCTAAGTAATCAATGTAGACCTCAGCATTAACGTCCACAGTGCACCATGAAATGCATTTATCTCTGTTATGTGGCTTGGGACTCGTAAAATTAGTGTTAATGTCTGTGATGTGCCATCTTTTAAAATGACAGGGAAATAGCAACCAGACAGACACACAGACACTTATCCTTTTATCAAGGTGGATTCTTATATAAATCATTTTATAGTTTGAAAATAGCAGTGGTTCCAGCTCTGTTCCTCAATGAACTTCACTTTTAACACATCCTTCTGAACATAAATTTAACCCTTTGCTTTGTATGTTTAAGTCAGAGTTGAATCCATCTGTACACAACACTTCTCTTACTTTTTTATTTTATAGAAATCAATCATGTAATATATATTGCTTCGTTATATTAGTATTTGGACATCATGACCAGGTGGTTATGATGGTGGATCATTAAGCACATCCATCTTTTTTCATTATATTTCATTGTCTCACTCTGTGACCCTGTGTGCACCAATTACACAAATAAAGGAAATACTTGTCATATCCTGTATACACTGCATGTAAATTTACAGGAAAAAAACAAGGAAGAAACCTTTCAGAGAAGTTGATTACCCACAGTCTTCTCTTCGTGGTGTCATATGATGATGCAAAGCCTGCCAGTTATCTGCAGGTTGATTTTTTTTTTCTATTGTGTTCTGCAGCCAGTTCTTTACAAGACGTAGCCTTTTGTCAGCCACAGGTGATCAGCTTCATATTGTGATAGTGACTAACTGCTTTTGCATAATTACTGACCCTCTGTCTGCTCATATGCACCTCGAGATCTCTTGAGAAAAAGAAACATGTACTGAACTGCTCACTGCACTTGATTCAGAGGATCAAGCTGCTGTGTCCTTTTCAAATTTCTGATTTAAAGATGAATTATTTATTCCTCCCGCTTCAGCTGCTAAAATGAATGAACAGGCTGCTTTATTGTGACTTGAATCAGCAATTCCATATTAGATGCTTACAATTCATAATTCAAAGGTACATATTGTAATATGAAATTATAAGTATTATGAATATAAATGACAGATATAGCTGTGTGTTCAGAATGGTAACTCAAGTACGCATTAATGCTGATCATTCATTCTTTCTTCAGGATGAGGATATTTCTTGGCCCCATGTTACCTGTACTCCTGAACTTTGTTATGAAGTACACAGAAAAATGAAAAGCAGGAATTGGGCCAACACTGGCTGACTATGAGTATGTGCGAGTTACAGAGTTGAAGGAATGTTTTTTGTGGACATTTTTATTGATACTTGGGCGCTAATGCATTTTTAATAGTTTAAGTGGTAGTAATTATTCAGATATAATTATTCATACATTATAGTGATTAAAAGTAAAGGAGAGAAGTCAAAACAAACGTGGGAACCCTGTTTAATGATGGAACTCAGATAAAAAAAATGTACTCATGGGTTTCTGTTGTGAAGAAATAAATAGGCTAACAGGGATTGAGTGCTTGCTTCTGAGTCTGAGATAATATCTTCCTCATGTCTGTAAAGAGCACCTACTTCAGATGTTTATTTTGTTCACCCAGAAGGAGCTGGGCTTCCTTCAGTAGATTGGAAGTAAGTGTGCAATCACATGGACTAAGGAGCCTTTGACTTCTTTACACTGTTCTGAGGGCAAATAAGAAAACAAATTTACTATTATGTTTGGGCAACTCACTGCATACCTTTGATTTCTAACAGAGTAAGGTCAGCGTCACACTACATAACTTTCCCAAAAAGTTTCATCGTAGTTTGTCAAGGCCATGCTCATGTGATTACCATTCTTTCAGGGTGATATCCAAAGTGACTCAGTTATAACACTCTAACTAGCTACGACAACATCAAACCAAATTTACTCAAAAGTACAATGCATACAATGTAGCCGTAAGAAAAGAAGAGAGGTGGGTATTTTATACATTCTAGATCCGATGGTTCATGTTTGTTGTACCACAACAGAACGTAAAAAAGAAAAAGACAGATCGAGACTGTGGTTGAACTCACCATAATGAGGAAACACACAATGTTATCAGGTGGAATGTTGATGGGCTATCAAAATGCAGTGAGTTTCTGCTATTTTGGAAATTTCTGGAAGCAGTGAGTTAGCAATATAATCTGTCAATCCCCACAATCCCTGTCCATGTAATCTCACATTCTGAAAGCAACGAAATACAACAGTTATAGCCATTAAGTATGACAGGCTGTCTGGCTCAAAGTCATGTAGTGTGAAATGGGATAACAAGGTTCTTGAGTAACTAATATGGGAAAGGATGGGGTGGGAGGTTGTGTTCATTTGGTAGATTTAAAATGACTGACACATGTAATTATGCTTTTTAATATTCTTCAGTTCTCTACAGTAATACCATATTAGAACACATACCCACAACTGTTAAACATTTTAACTAGTCCACAGGACTGACAGGAGGTCCAGCTTGACCACTGGAATCATACAGGCTAATTATTGGCGGACTGTAAACAACACATTGTGCACGTCTTTTGAAATCTTGTCAACCTTGCATTCTCAATTTTTTTATTATTTTAGTTTTTTGTACCTTTGTACTTTGCCTCTGTAATTTATTTACGTTATTTTACCTTTATTCTGACAACACCATTTTGTGTGCTGCTTGCAAGGTGGTTGCTCTCATTTTGTGATTTGTATATTGTTTGATCTCTTTTGGCAGTAACAGGGATTTGAACTGGTAACTTTCTGGATACCGGCGCAGATCTTTGGCCTCAGAGCCACCTCTGAGTCTTTTCTTAAAAATCTAGTAATCCTTTTGGACTTGCCTTTTCTCTCCAACTTACTGCTGGGCTGGTTCTTTTATGGCTGAAGGCTCCATTTCTGATTTGAAGCACTCTTTTGCAGAATGCATTCATGGCAAATGCAAACTATTTGGCTAGTGGGTGCACTGACCTAGGACTAGCACTGTTTGTAGCCTGGGGCATCTGGCTGGTCAGATTGTGTGTATTTTAAATAGAATTGTGATTAGCAATAAAACAGACACCTTCTTTATTAGTCTGCAAAGTGTAATGTTTGCATAAGTAACTGTACTGACAAACTGGTCACATTCAAAATATGGAACTGAAAAAAAAAATCAAAAGAATAAGTTAGACTACACACATTAGTCCTAAAAATATGAACTACCTGGTCAGCCTTGGTTTACATCACCATCAAATGAAATTTTAGTCTATTCTTAACAGGACTTTTATCCTTAAATCTGTTCCAAAACAGTTTACTTATACCATATACCTTTTTACAGACAAACAAAAAGCAAGCCAGCAAGTTTAAATAAATAGCACTCTCATCTGTCCTTAGATGGTTCTAATACATCTTGCCATCCAGATAGTGTAAATTAATCGTATTTTAAATTATTTACCATCTTTCATTGTGACCATCAACACAAGGTGCTTTACCGAGCAAGATTAAAAAAATAAATCAAACCGTGCATCAGATATACAGTACATGTGTGCTGATATACTGTAGACAGTGCAGTGCTATCAACAGGATAGCACATCAAAAGGGCAAAAATAAAAAGGTCAAAATTAAATGCCAAAGATTAAATACAACAAAGTCGGATTTTTAAATGCAATAGAGAAAAGGCAAATGGTCAGAAATGAGAACTAAAGGACAGACTTGAGAGATGTTTTCAGTTGACAGCTGCTTTGAAGCTAAATGAGCATTCATCAGGAGTTAAGAAGCAAAGACTTAGAATAATTAAAATTTATTGTATATGACTTCAGAGCATCAACAGATTTCTGAATTCCAAACACTGTGTTGAATATTATTCAGTAAGTTCATGAAGGTTCAACTAGAGAGACGTAATAATAGTCCCTTCTTTCTAAAATGCTGCTCCTATTCTTTATTTGTTTAAACAAGATTTTCGCTACGTGCTGAACCTTTGAGGTTGTAAATTCCATCCATGGATACTGCACTTGAGGATAGAAATATATCTGAAAATACCTTGCCCTTTTCCAAAGTTGATATACAACCTTTAATTACAGTAATTCAATGAGGTCTGCTTCAGTTGGGAAACCATAGCTTATGTGTTTTTAAGCTTGTAATGGTCATACAAAGCACTTTACCATCCATTAATTTTCCAGACAATCTGTTGGTTTTCAAAGGAAGAATGAGTGGAATCATTCCTTATCATTCTCATATGAATGACTCCTGAACATACTAGAAGGCTTCAGAGGTTAATTATCAATGAATTAATGATCAATAACAATTAACAGAGACAGAGAGAGAAAACATTATGAGAGGTATAACAACAGCACTGTATTTTTTATGACTTATTCTAACTGTGAGCTGAATTTATTCATGGTAGTAACAGGAAGCTTTGGGAAAACAGAGTGCTGGATGTAAGAACTAGTAGTATTTAAGGTAAACATTCTTACATTACATATTTGAACAGAAAAATGTACTGAATATTAATAATGTACTTATGAACTGGAGTGACAATTTAAAACTCCCAGCTAAATAACTTTGTACGAGCAAGTGAGACTTGTGAAGTAATAAAGAAGAATGCAAGGTAGGTAGAGGCACCGACAAGTTTGGTTCTTTAAGGGACTTTGGAAATGTAATCAGTTTAAATTACAGAATGAAGAAGACTGTTAATGTATTGCAAGCACAGGGGGGCAGCAGTTTAAAGGAAGATGGAATTTCAAAATGCATTGTATTTGTAATAACAAGCCAAGGAAAACGTTGAGTCAGTAAGCAGAAAATTTTACGTAGTTAAAGACAAAATGCAAGACGTAAATCAAAGTCAAAGAATAAAGAGAATTAAAATTCAGAAGCAACCTTAAACAATAACAACCCCAGAGTTTAATTTAGTCTTCACTTATCCACAAACCTTGACAGTCAGAAAGTGAATAACACCAACTTTTATACAGTTGTGGTAATGGCTTCACGCATTGAACACTCCCTATCATCTTGCCTTGGATCAGCTTAGCAAACCTGCATCAGAGACAGAAAACAGTGGTGGCACCCATAATAAAATGGCTCAGCGGGAAGACATGTTTCAAAAATAACATCTTCAGTAATGTTCTAAATTCAATTTTTGTTTTTCCTATGTATTACTCATTTAATATATTATCTCTTATATATATTTCTCTTCTGGTAAGTCCTGCTTCCACTTCAAAACCGGTCCCACCTACACGCAGCCTACACAGCATTTCTCGATTCCTATTTGTCCTTTTCCATGTCATGCACTATACTGGCATGCTGAGCGTAATACATCCAACAAGTACTCAAGGTGCTGCCACAACGGTAAAGTAGCTTTACCGCCTTTGCTGTAGCCACCTGTGTCTTTACAACAGCTTCTTACACAGCAAACATCAGAAGCTAAAAATTATCATGAACACATTTGAGAATACAACTCTTCCCTAGCATTTGCTTCCATGGCTGCACAGATAACTTAACCTCCTGGCCACGGACCATAATGTTTTAAAATACACGGGCAAATTTATCACCAAATCTCTCCACTATACGCTAACACTTCTACCTCTCCAGGATATGGACAGTTGTATGCTTTTGACACAGCGCAAGCTACTGAAGTGCGCTTACAAAATAAAGCAAACTCTGCATGCAGCAAAAATGTACTTCTCCATCTAGATTCCATGCTCGGAACCATCAACCCCTTCGCTAAATCATACAAACATATGCATGAAATCGCTCAGTCCAATCCAACAGCATCTGTATGAATGGTTTTCAAGGAAAGCCCTAGGCAGGATTTACAACGATACAATGCCCTGACATGTCACAGCGATGTTGCAGCAATTTTCATCAGAGAAGATGGTGAAACGCCTGCCGAAAGGGGCATTTGCATCTATCCCATAGCCAACTCCTA
Source organism: Erpetoichthys calabaricus (assembly GCF_900747795.2). Classification (NCBI taxonomy): domain Eukaryota; kingdom Metazoa; phylum Chordata; class Cladistia; order Polypteriformes; family Polypteridae; genus Erpetoichthys; species Erpetoichthys calabaricus. The sequence continues at coordinate 109,664,330 of NC_041403.2, read as the reverse complement.
TAAACAGATTTCCACACTCAATATGAATTGCGATCCTATGGTTTACCCACTTTTATTCCCTTACTGAGACATTGGCTGGCACAAAGATTTACAACATGTTCCCGATAAAAGAACCGCCAAGCGAATAAGGCTTACTCAATGCCAATTTTACGCGTTCAAATTAGCAATGAGGAATACATTTCGTATTTTGCACTCCAGCGGCAAACTATTCCAACAGTACGTCGTAGATGCGTATGTTAAAACAGAGGGCGCACGTTTCATCTGTCTCAGATTACATCAACAAGATCTGCGCGTGGAACTCTCAGATGCACTGCAAGCAAACACTGAAAATAACAATGCACACGTAGGCAAAATGATCATATTACCGTCCATATTTCCAGGGAGTCCAAGATACATGCAACAAAACTATCAGGATGCCATGGCCATAGTACGTAAATTCGGAAAGCCTGATTTATTTATCACTTTCACATATAATCCTGCTTGGCCGGAAATTCTACATGCACACTGCATCTTTCAAGAAGTATTTATTTCTTCTTGATTTCTGAATTCCTTTCTCACTGTTTTCCGTTCCTATTCTTACACCGCCGTATGCTACGGCGGGCATCGGCTAGTTGTTTATTATTTTGCATTTTTGTGTTATAGCAATATTATATGTATTGGTTCCCTTTGTTTTTTGCCCTGTCCCCTTTATAAAGATTAGAGTAGATTTGATTAGATTCAACTTTATTGTTATTGAAGACAGTACCATGACAACATAATGCAGTTTTACATCTAATCGGAAGTGCAAACAGGAGTTAATTACAAATAACCAGATAAAGATAAAAATCTGAGTGTAAATCAAAAAGTAAAGGCAATTTGAAAATTATGTGATAATGGCAACGGATAGAATTGGCCACAGCTCATTTGCGATGGCTTATGGGTAGTTTAAACACACACAGTGCAACGCTCTGCCATTAGTCTATCTGAAGCAAAGGTCAAATGAACATGAATGCTCCGCTGTGGGATTGCAGCATTGTTGAACATGAGATCTCTTTTGGCAGAGGGAGTGAAATCTGTTGAAAATCACCAAAGCATGTTGGTTAGAGCAGATCAGTAAGCTGTTTGGGTACTCATCTTGCCCAGACTTTACAGTAACCCAAGTCATCTTGCACCATGTCATGTGCGTATCCATAGCTGATATCCAAATGTGCAGTAGCAGCGGACAACATAATCCACTGGTATTCTCTAATGAAGGCATTTGCCACGTCAATAAGAACTTGTGCATGATGTTGATGGATGACAATGTCAAGCTTTATCAGTTACACTTGTTCTTCCTGCTTTAAACTTTTCAACTTATTCATAAACTTTTCATTGAGTCACGTTGTCCTCATTTCTGTACTAACCCAACGTCAGGTGAATTTCTGCTGGTTTCACTCCCTGTGCTCAAAGAAATCTCACAGGGCATTGTTCAGCAATGGTGCAATCATAAGCAGAGCATCCATGTTCATTTGACCTTGGTTTCAACTAGAGTAACAGGAAAGAGCCATGCTCTGTGTGTTCAAACTACCCATAAACCACCGTGAACACGTTTTGTTCCTTGAGCTCCTATCTGTTGCAGTTACAACATATTTTTCAAATTGCCTTTACTTTTTTGATTTGTTCTCAGAAATATAAATATGTGTAACAATGAGGGATTTGTTAAGGCAAGAGTAAGTGAAGAATATATGCAGAAGGATTACAGATGGTTGAACTATGAATATGAATATACAGAGTTCAAGGCTGTACATGTATGGTTTGAAAGTACAGTGGGAAGTTTGGAGGTGGCTTGGATTTTTAGTATAGCCGGATGACAGCTACAAGGTGGAGACTGTTCCTGAGCCTGCTGGTGTTCACATGAATGCTCCTGTACTGCCTTCCAGAATTCCATAGGCATTGTTAGCCCTGGTGAATCTCAATGGCAGGTAACAAGGCACCATTGATGTGCTGAGCATGCTTTGAGATGAATGAGCTTAAAGGGGCATGGCCAGCTAATGATGCAGTTGGGGGACTACACCCAGCAGTATAAAAAGAGAAGTGGCAATGTCAATCGCAGCTTTAGCATTGCTGTGCTTTTGATTCCTTTGGCTTTGTTTGTTTCTTGTTGATTTTTATATTTCTTGGATTTTGAGACTGACTATCATTAGGAGGTACTACTTTTGCATATTTTTTGTGCTGCTTTGTTTTTTCTGTGCTCTTTTTAGTAATCTTTTTGAAATCCTTAATTAAGGTAACTATAATATAAAATAACTTTTCTTTTTTAAATTGGGACCAGAGGTTTTATTTTTTCCTCCCCTCTCCTAAATGGAGAAATTTTACTGTTTAAAAGCCTTAGCCCTATTTTGGGGCTTTTTGCAGGACAGAAACCTGCCATTTAAGGTTGGGGCTGGTCTGTTCAGTGGACCAGAAGCCAGGTATGGCTTTTGTTGCTTTCTGAGGCTTGCCGTCTATTTTTTACATTTTTAAAAAAGCAACAGAAAATTCAGTTGAAGTCTAAAGATGCTACTATGTTATTAGATGATGAAAAGTAAAAATAAACACACATCTTAATACCTTAGAAAAAGGTGGCTGTGCTAATGGTATGAATGATTTAATGTTGTATGTTTTTAAGGAAATAATTTAAAAAAGAAGTAATATTCTAATGAGTGGTACAAAGTTCAATGCCCTCTTTATCAAGGCGCTATTAAGACACTGTTTGTTTAATACATAACTTTGTTTAAATATTGTTGGAAATATATTAATTCCTAAAGCCCACATTAATGTTTGTAAACAATACTGCATGAGGTGGAGGAATAAACAATACATTTTTAATTTTGAAGTTTTGAAATTTGGAACACATACCGTATATACTCGCGGATAAGTCAGGTCTTGATTTTACCATATAATTTCTGGTATTTTATAATGTCAGTCGTATAAGTCGAATGCGGAAAACTCACGCTATTGGTCCAAGAGATTATGATAAGCTAACCCACCTGAGAGAGTAACCACAGAGCCCACTGAATTTTTTTTCTATGTATTGTGCCTACGTGACCACATCGTAATACTCGAACTATTCCAAAGTGACGTTTGCACTGATTTGAGTTTTTTGTACCTCATACACCTTTATTGTAAGATCATCCCTTATCTACAACGGAGCATTTGATCAGAAGAAAATATCAAGCTGGTTTTAAATTAAACGTCGTTGAAGTAGTGAAAGAAATTGGTAACTGCGCTGCTGCAACAAAATTCGATGCATCTGAGAAACTGATGCGAGATTGGAGGAGGCAAGAAGATGTAAAAAAAAATGTAAGTGTCGCATTTTTGAATGTGCATATAAGTCAGGGTCTGATTTTATGATCGATTTTTTGGATTTCAAGACCTGACTTATATTTGAGTATATACGGTAAATTTCAATTTCGCCTAACATTCAAGTAGTCTTTCCTTTGATTTGTGTGTGTTTGACCTTGCAATAATCTACAAGATAAAAACTATCTGCATTTTTCTAGGAGTGAATTGCTTCTTGCAAAGTACACCATTGTGAAAAACACATTAAGTTTCTGATGTTTTGAAACAACTAAATTTATTGTATGATGGATATTTGGATGATAATGACAGTGACAATCAACTGGATAATGTGGAACCTGTAGGCTTTGGCACTTATACAGATAGATGCCCCAAAGGCATGTCCTCATGACAAGGCCTCTGACTTGTCTCAGGTATCAGGACAGTGGTACATGGACATTCTTCTGCCCACTGAGCACAAATGGTCACCAACTACCAAATGTGTTGAGTGCAACAAGCGTGGGCAGTGCCAAGAAATACATGATATTGGTGGCATATCTGCTGATAAGCCTGCACTCTGCATGCCGCGTGACATGCTTTTAGGACTCAAATACAGACTTTTTAAATTAAGTTACTTTATGTTTTTGAAACAAGAGATATTGCTGATAGGAAAACCACTGCTTTCTAATACATTTCTTTACATTTTTATGAGTTTTGATTGAGTTCTTTATTTATCATGTATGCATAGAGCTATACTGTTCTGGTAATAAATGGTCCAGCAGTCAACGTATTAATATGTGTTCTGGTTTGTAAGGATTGAAAAGTTCAGAGAGGTAAACAGGGCCTTGGCCATCAAAGGCTTTGTATGCAAGAAGAAGGATTTTGAAATCAGCCTTTAGCCTAACTGGAGAGCCAGTGTAACGACTACTATTATCTGCAAATTATAATAATTCAATATTTCCCTGTCACTATAAGTTTTTGGCAAAGTGTCACAATGAACTGCTATCCATCATGGCCTGTTGCAGCCAACAATTTTTGCTTGACACTTCAACATAGATTTTATTTCTCCATTGGGGTTGTCTTTAAAAATGATGATATTTAAGAAATTTGAACCACAATCAGCCATAAACCCCCACATCCACAAATTAATAATAGTACTAAAAATGCAAATTTTACTTCCCTTGAGTTGGAATCTGTTGTCTATAAAGCTGCTCCTTCCACCACAATTCTCAATGGGCTTGTTTTTACTTAACAACATACTTTAATATTGAAAAATGCAGTATTGTATGCACTCTGTTGATACATTTTATTATTACTTTTAGCTTTGAGTATGACACATTGTTAAAAAAATATTAGACAAAGTATGATATCTGTTTCTTTGGTGAAGTAAATAAACAAAAATTAAAATGTTTCAAAACCGTTAAGCAAGTCCCCAGGCACACTTCAATGTTGTGACATACATACATTTCTAACATAGAAAAAAAAAGATAAATGTTATTTCCACGATGAAAAGGAAAGAAGATTATAGACATAACGTTTTGGCTGTCCGGCCTTCATCATTTGTACAACTGAAAAGGAAAGAACAAGTAACATACACACAAGGGAACAAAGTCAGGGCAGATAAAAGGAAAAAAGGGTGAGAAAAGGTGAAAAAAAACTGCCATGGGAGAAGATGAAAGGAGACATTAAAAAGTTAGTTGGTCATTGAGACCTGGAATAATATGTGAATCCCTTGATAAGAATGAGCTGAACTTCATTTCTTTTCTTTGAAAAATGTCTTAGAAACCCTGGAAAAAACCACAAACACAGAGATTAGTGTAGCTATGATTAAGGGATGTGAAGTGTTCTACAATCAGCTTTGCAAGTTGCTTTGTAAATACTGCTTATGGTTTGCAAAGCCTTAAATAATCTCGCTTCATCCTGTACCTCGGAATGCCTTTCACCTTACACTCCAAATCGTATCTGTAGATCTTCAAATGAGTGTCTGCTTATAATTCCAAGAGCTAAACTTAAAAGAAGTGGCGAGGCGGCCTTCTGCTGTTATGCACCTAAAATCTGAAATAGCTTGCCAGGCTAATATGGTGGACTATTTTTAAAAAAACTGCTAAAAACACATTATTTTAATATGTCTTTCTTATAGCTTCATTTTAGTGTAACCCTGATATTCTGTATATGCATTTAATTATTTTTTTTCATGGCTCCACAATCCGTACTAACCCATACTTTGTCTGCTGTTCTTTTTACGGTTTTCTGTGGAGGCGATCTGTGCCACCACCACCTGATCAAGGCACTGTGCAGTCCTTTGATGGATTGAAGGCCAGAGGTCCACATGACCATCATCATCTTAATTCTTCCACATGAAGCCTGAAAACCATGAGGACTGATTGAGATCATTTATGTTAGTTAGAATGCCCAGTGAGGACTGGGTGGTCTCGTGGCCTTGGAACCCCTGCAGATTTTATTTTTTTCTCTAGCCCTCTGGAATTTTTTTGGGGTTTTTTCTGTCCTCCCTGGCCATCAGACCTTACTTTATTCTTTGTTAATAAGTACTGCCTAATTTTTATATTTTTTCTTTCTTCATCTTGTAAAGCACTTTGTGCTATAGAATTAAATGCTGCTGTTGTTGTTGTTGTTGTTGTAAGGTCTTTGGTTTTAACAGCTCGAATGTGCTCCCTAAAACAATCTACTAGTCATCTCCCTGCTTCACCTTTGTAGATGGCTGAACACTTCCAATAGGAAATTCAGTAGATAAGCTATTTGACTGGGAAGAGGCCAGTTGCTTGATATTGAATTTACCAGAGGGACAAGAGTTTTCTTGGTGACATATTTGCCAGTTTACACAGTGGTTCCTGTTACAGCTCAAAGTGCATGATGATAAATGTGGCTGTCCTTTGTGAAATGTAGACTGTAGGCAAGATGTTTGCATAGGTTAAGTGGTCGATGAAAGAAGATCAGGGGAGAATTACAAAAAGGTTCATGTGGAAGAATCAGTCTGTAAAATGGGTAAAATTAGTTTGATGACCTGTGGAATGGGAGGACCAGTGGCATGCGGGTTTCATTATTGGAAGTTGCTGTTGTGAGGTCTGCTCATGGCTTGACCTGAGGGCCCTGCCCACAATATGATGAGGGTATCCCCTTCTGAGTGCTTTATTACAGGAGTCTAACTCATCAATGCAGAGACGGTCTAATCTAAGAAACCTTGACAGAGATAGATAGATAGTGTGCCAGGGATATAAGGCGCTGTAGAGAAGGTAACTGCGTAAGTCAATTGACTTGTACTATATAGAGTTTTTAAGTCTTAGAAAACTGAAAGAATGACTATTAACTAAAAATGGAAGAGTTGTGATGGAAACGTTGACTGTAAACCTGAGATACAGAACAGAAACTAGTCAAATCATTAATGAATTCCTGTAGCTGGCTTCTGGTGCAAGAGGTAGCACCAATTATCAATATATCTTTTTTTATAATTCCGATACAAAGTCTAGGTAGGAAGAAGAGAAACACACTTCCACCCAGCCAACGAAGATGTTGGCATAGCTAGGTCCCACTCCAGTATTGACTGCAACTTACCAACTTTTTTCATCATGTCAGTAATCAAAAGAGGAAGCACCGAGGGTAAGAATCAGTTGTGCCAGTCTGATGAGGTTGATACTGGGAGGATCCCGGACCGGAACATCTCTTGAATGCCTGTCTGAGGGCAATGAAACCTTCATCATGAGGAATACAGAGAGAAGTCAGGATGGAGAAATCTAAAGCTGTCAAACAACTGGAGAGCATTGGCCTTTTCTGACTTGTCCTTATATTTTACAGAAAATTCAAAACTGATTTAGACTTAGGTTACAGCTGTGTTTCATAGGCCCAAGGGCCTGGTTTTGATTTATTGAATCTTGCATGGCCTCCTCATGTCCCACTACCCGTTTTTTTTTCCTTTATGTCAAAGATAACTAAACTAACCTGGTTTGAAAGAGTAGAAGAGTAGAATTCTTTATTGTCATTATGCATACACATAACGAAATTTTTTGTTGGTAGGACTTGGCTTCAAAGCAGAATGCTTAAAATACACAATACACTATAAATAATAAAATAAACATAATAAGCATAAAAGACAGCAGCAATAAAACATCATCAAGTCCAGACTTTTCCTGAGGTAGTACGCCTGCAGAGACCAGTGATCTGTGTGCGTGGGACTGCAGGGGAGGATTACGATGGAAACTGCATGTGCATGTCTACAGGATGGTTAGGGTTAGATGTAGATGTAGATGTATGTGTGTGTATCTGCAGGGGCAGATGGACTTCACAGCTCTGGGAAAAAAGCTGTCTTTCAGTCTGCTGGTGCATGTTTTTATGTTTTTGTACCGCTTTCCCAAAGGCAGTGGTACAAACAGTCCATTTCCTGGATGGGTGAGATCCGCAGCTATACATCTGGCCCTCGTCTGCACCCTTCCAGCATATACAGAGTCCAGGTCTGGGAGAGGACTTCCCACGATCCCCTGTGCTGTTCTCACCACCCGTGTCAAGTCCTTCCTATCCGGTGCTGTGCAGCTGCCGTACCACAATGTCATACTGTGACAGAGAATGCTTTCTATAGTGGATTTGTAGAAGCTTGTGAGCAGCTGAGAGGAGAAACCAGCACGTCTCATCTTCCTGAGGAAGAAGAGTCTTTGTTGGGCCTTCTTTACCAGGTGAGATGTGTTCAAAGACCAGGTCAGATCCAATGTAATGTGGATACCCAAGAGGTGCATGGAGGTGCATGTGCCTTGTGATTGTGTCTACTGGCCCAACCAGGACTGGCTTCCAGATTGATACCCAGCCTTTATGACTTTGTGCTGGAAAAAATGGCCCCATAAATGTCATATAAAAGAGCAGTTACTATTAAATATAATGATATAATGCACAAAGGATCAGTGTTGAACTGGATGACACAGTGTTTGACTTTACTTATTTAAACGCTCAGACTGTCGACAGAATTCCTTCAAAAGAATCACATATGACAACTGATGAGTGCCTTAATCAGTGCACCACTCAATTTTTTTCCCTTCATTAATTAATTTCATTTTTGCCATATCCCAAAGGTTGTGATATTAGTATTGAGAATGCAATTGGTCATTACATTTTAATTTGCATAACTTGTCCATTACATGTAATTTACTTTTTGAGTTTTGTGAAAAATAATTTAAAAATTTTTTGTGTGCATGGAGATGCATGGAACTCAGCCTGCATATGCAGGTCTCTAAATGCTGGGCTAGGAAGCTTGAAATCTGCTGGTATTCTGTTTATGACACTATTGATTATGAATAGTCTTGTGATAACACAGTTTTTATTGGTAAATATTGTTCAACTTGGATACCATGGAGACAGACAAGAAAAAAACATCAATACAAATCTGAATATAGTGTAGCAAGTCTGCCTTGTATGGATGCCTATGGATCATTTATGATGTGTAATATGAAAGCTGGTAAAACATAAGATGTGCACAATAAGAGATCTGATATTTGGTAGTTATATATATCGTCATTTGGCCAATTTTGATAATTTCCAAAAGCACATAATGAAATGGTATTTGCATTGCTTTATACAAAAGTTTGTAAAATAAGTGAGCCATTCTGTAATGTTAGTCTTACTAGTACTAGGACATAAATGCAAAATTCTTTATATTTACATTTTTTTATTGACTATGGTTTTTATTATGATACAGTTGGTAGACAAAGAAAATATTTTGATCCCTTCACTTTTTTCACATTTGTTATGTTGCAGCCTTGGGCTAAAATCATTTAAATGCCTATATCCTTACATCAAGTAACAATACCCGAGAATGACAAAACAAAAACAGAAATTCAGGAAGTTTTGGAAATTAATTAAAAATAAAAAACTGAAATATCAAGTATTTCATAACCTTTACTCAGTCATTCTTAGGAGCACCTTTGGCAGAGATTACAGCCTGGAATCTTCTTGGGTTTTGACGTGATAAGGATCATGCACTTGGATTTGGGGATTTTCTGCTGTTCTTCTCTGCTGATCCTGTCAGGCTCCTGTCAGGTTAGATGGAGACCGTCTGTGGACAGTGATTTTCAAGTCCAGGCTGTCGCCATTCTGAGAGATGATCCTAAGCCACTCCTTTGTGATGTTTGCTTAGTGCATAGGGACATTGTCCTGTTGGACAGTGAACCTTCTGGCTAGTCTGAGGTCCAGAGCACTCCAGAGCAGGTATTCATTTAACACAGGCCACATGCCTTCACACGTTTGCCTCTTTTACTGACAGCAAATTATGTGGTACCTCATGGAGGTGGTGCTGGGTTCCCAGGTATGGCGAGTTTGTGTGTAAACTGAATTCGCATTCAGTTGTAGTACATAAAACACAATACATCAGACACCTGAGTCTCCCTTCTGTTTGCAAGGTCCAAAACATATTGCTCATTGGTTCTCAGATTGCATACACACATACACAGTCCACTCCTGTGACTTTGTTTGGGTGATCCGTGAACTAGTTGGAGCGAGTCACTGGGCATGTCACACTATGCTCATGGAGTGAACCACGGCCACCTAATATTCAATAACAGCATGTAAATGAAGTCTACGACTGAAAAGTATGTGATGTGACAGGGCCTTAACAGAAGAAATTACTGGAAAAAAAGCAGATGGACTGCTGAACCTGACAGACATGAAAATTCTTACTTGTTCTTGCCAACTGTAAAACTAAGTGAAGCATAAACATGCTGTACTCCTGCATTATTAATATATTGCAGTTTTACAGCTAGATACAGGGAGACGGTTATTTAGATAAAACAAGCAAGAATTTGTATCTGACAGTTCTATTTGATTGTAAAGCAAGTCGATTTGGGGAACAAACTTCATGTTGGTTAAGAGCTTAATATAATTTGTTCTCACTTGAGAAAATAACAGTCATTCAGATCCTTTGGCATTGGTCTTTTCTATAACGATTACAAAATATTTAACACATATTCAGATTTCTAATCTAAAAATGTTCTATGTGAGTTGTGTTTTATTAAAACGTTAAGATTCCATGATCCATGTTCTTTCCAAGTCTGGTAACCTTTTGTAAAGAATTTTATGCATATGCGGGTCATATCTTTAAGGGTCATGCATGTTGTTTTTTTTTTTATTTCACCATTCAGATCAATGTATTTCTTTCTTTTTTCCACCACATATAAATCCTACCTCCTACCAAGAAATGGGCATTGAAATAAATGATAGAAAAATTACACATACTACAAACACTTGGACCTACTTTCTTCGAAGATGTGCCTCTCATGGTGCCCAATGTCACTCTGCTAGGCCAATGTCATTGCCACTCTTTTGCTGACTTGCTGGGTGCCTGTGAGGCCATTTTTTTCTGGGAATAACATGGTGGAGGAAACCCACACCTCCAATTCTTTGATCATGTTTGACTGTGTGAGCTGAATGACTTACATTCCATATTGTTTGGTTGACCTCTCGCTTTGGTATCTGTGCATTTTGCTTTGCGGAGTCTATGACACTCGATTATTAGTTTGCATAATATGCATCACTGTTAGTGTCACGTGCACGCACAGAGGTTATTTTCCTGTTTGGAATTGTGCCTACATTGCCTACCCTGCAGTGAATAGTCGTGTTTGCACTGAAAACTGTGTAAAGTGTTTCAATGGCAGCAGTTCTTGTTTTGCCTGCGTGCCTGTACTTTCAATTACTATGAGAAGGACCTGCAGCCCAATTACATAGATGAGAGAGTCTGCGCCTCTAATTCTGGGGTTGCATTACACGTGCTATGTCATAACCTCTTGATTAAGACCAAGATCAAGGGTCAGCGTCCAATGATTCATGAGTATTTGTGTGACAGACGGACAACCCTTAGCATTTTATATTTATAGATCCTACTAGTTGTACAGTAATCCCTCGCTATATCGCGCTTTGCCTTTCGCGGCTTCACTCCATCGCGGATTTTATATGTAAGCATATTTAAATATATATCGCGGATTTTTTGCTGGTTCGCGGATTTCTGTGGACAATGGATCTTTTAATTTCTGGTACATGCTTCCTCAGTTGGTTTGCCCAGTTGATTTCATACAAGGGACGCTATTGGCAGATGGCTGAGAAGCTACCCAACTTACTTTTCTCCCTCTCTCTCTTGCGCTGAGTTTCTCTGATCCTGACGTAGGGGGATTGAGCAGGGTGGCTGTTCACAAACCTAGACGATACGGACGCTCGTCTAAAAATGCTGAAAGATTATCTTCACGTTGCTACCTTCTGTGCAAGCTGCTTCCTGAAGCGACATGCTGCACCGGTGCTTCGCATACTTTCAAAGCTCAAAGGGCACGTATTGATTTTTGACTTTGTTTTTCTCTCTCTCTCTCTCTCCCTGCTCCTGACAGAGGGGGTGTGAGCTGCCGCCTTCAACAGCTTTGTGCCGCGGTGCTTCGCATACTTAAAAGCCAAACAGCGTATTGATTTGTTTGCTTTTCTTTATCTCTCTGACATGATCTGCTCCTGACGCAAACTCCTTTGAACAGGAAGATATGTTTGCATTCTTTTAATTGTGAGACAGAACTGTCATCTCTGGCTTGTCATGGAGCACAGTTTAAACTTTTGAAAAAGAGACAAATGTTTGTTTGCAGTGTTTGAATAACGTTCCTGTCTCTCTACAACCTCCTGTGTTTCTGCGCAAATCTGTGACCCAAGCATGACAATATAAAAATAACCATATAAACATATGGTTTCTACTTCGCGGATTTTCTTATTTCGCGGGTGGCTCTGGAACGCAACCCCCGTGATGGAGGAGGGATTACTGTATTTCCATTTTATTGATACTTTACAGGGTAGCAAAGTAGCACAATATTTAGCACTTCTATCTCCCAGATAGCATCCTGTGTTTGAATCCTACACCGAGAAGCTGTCTGTGTAGCATTTGCATGTTTGTGTGGGTATTCCTTTGTGTATTCTGGTTTCCTTCCATTTTACCATAGTTGTGCTGAGTAGACTAACCAGTGATTTAAACTTGTCCCTTGTGTGAACATTGGTGTGCATGTGAGTGGACCCTTTAATGAACTGGAGTCCTGTTTCCTAGGTTATGTCCAGGATTTGTGGGATTATCTCAGACCCTCTCCTCATGATGCTGAATTGAATGAATTAAGAGTGTTTAAGAATGGTAAGATATGATATCTAATATCTAGTGGTAAGCAAAACAATTTGCATGAAATTGAATTTGCAATGACATTTAGTATTTTGATTCACACAAGCAAACAAATAAATAAATAAATAGCATTCTACTTACAGCAGAATTTGTCATTCACACAAAAAGGCATCTGACTCCTGTCTGAAAGTGTTAACAGACAGTACATTAATTCCACTTGTGATTGTCTTTAATTTAGTATCTAACTAAAAATCTCTAGTAAAAAAAAAATTACTAGATTGTATATATGTATAATATGTATGTATTAAACTAGGATAACATGGTTGCTAGATAATGGTGGAAGACATATGTTTGGCAGCAGGGGCTTTCCATACAAGTGAGATTTTACTTGGAGAAAACTCAATAATTTGACCGATGGTATGTTTTGGTATGGAAAATATGAAGCATATCATAGTTTTTAAAAAATGTACCGCACCATGGTAATGTTAATGGGAGGCATAAATAGAATTGATTTTACCAGTGTGGTATGTAAAACAGTACATGTTGTAAGAAAGGCGCTATATTGCACTCGACCCGACACAGACTTGACACGGGAGGCACATATAAAAGCCAAGAAACTTTTATTTTCTTCACCTGTGGGGCATGTCATCCCCGTGAACCCCACAGGCAATACCCAGTCCCAAGTACAGCACTGAGCACCACCAAAACACTCTTCTCTCTTTTCTCTTTCCGCACCACTCCTCCACAGCTTTGTCCTCCTTCCAGCCAACTCTGGCCACTGAGTGGTGGTTGCTGGTTCCTTTTATGGCCCACCCGGAAGTGCTTCAGGTGCTTGATCACCTGTTTCCAATTGCACTCCCGGGTGGGGCTGAAGATTAGTCCAGCTGGGCTCAGGGACCCATGCCACACCCCCTGGCGGCCACCCCAGACCCCAACAGGGCTGTGGAGAACTCCATTTCCCATGAAGCCCTGCGAGAGACTGAGGCACCGCTCCAACCCAGGGGGGTGGTCATCTAGCGTCCAGGGGAACGTACTACACCGTCCAGGGCTGTTCCCCCTGAATATACATCAAAGGGGCGTCCCAGCTGGGCCTGGAACCCGACCGTCCATCACAATGTGTTAAAACCCCTCAAAAAACTGTTTAGTGAGTTTTACATTTTTCAATAGCAAAATTAATTTTGAAACAAATTTACTGTCAGTTTCGCAAAATGGTTACCTGTTTCATTTGTTACTCCTTATATCTTTATTGTTTTGTTTAATTTTGGAATATTGGAAGAACCTAGAGAGCCTGACAAATATTTAGCCACTTTGATGGATGGCCGGCAGCTCAACTCAGCCGGGATGCCCAAAGGATGGAAGGATGGGGAAAGGCAGATACTTTTGGACACTGCCTCCCCCAAAATGGTAGATGGCAGCTCCCCTGGAGTGTAGAGGTGCCCCGGATTCCTGCAGGGCATCCTGGGACTTGGAGTTCGGTTTCACAGCCCTGTTGGTTATCATGGTGCCGCCAGGAGAAGCTGTGAAAGGACCAGAGGAGCCATGCCTCATCCATAGCCCAGAAATAGTCACAAGGACGGAAGCTCTGAAGTACTTCCGTGCTGAAGAAAAAGCCATATCTCCATCTGACCCGGAAGTGCCAGCAAGTCATGTGGGCAGAAGGACAGAAGCACTTCCAGGTAAAGGACTATAAAAAAAGGACTACTGTAAACCCAGCAAGCGAGCCAGAGTCGGGTGGAGGTGGACAAAGCTTGCTGGGAGCTGTGGAGGAGAGTTGGAGAGAGAATTGTGTATATTTTGAGTATTTACCTGTGTATGATCATTGTGGCTGTGGTGCTTAAGGCACTGTCGCTAAGAAGAAAATGTATTAAAATACTTCTTGGGACTTTTACTAGGTGTCCAGAGCATCTGTTTGTTGGGTTTAACGGTGCAACAGCAACCCCTAGTGTTTAAACCACGAAAATAATAAAAGAAAAATCTGTCCATGCTGAAAGTGCTAAGTTGTGTTTGGACCTCTAGGCTTCACCTTTTTATTCTATTTGTCAGAGGCCCTGGTTTCCTCCAATATTTCAAAAACAGGCAATTGTGCTGGCTGGTGAGTCCAGAGTGTAAATGACTGTTTCTTTATAATGGCCTAGCGCTCCTTCACAGGCTAGTCCTGGCCTTGAACCTGGTGTTACTCACGGGTGTGCTGATTTCAGAGGATGCATAACTAAAGGGTGTTTGCTTCTTTGACTTGATTTTGTATTTTGGTCTGACTGGGTTTCTTTGTACTTGAGAAGCTGACTGTTAACATTGTGTTAATATGTCTTTGTTTTGCCAAGGATATTATATATGTTTCCACTTGAAACATATTTATATTACTTCAGTTGAAATGATATAGTAGTTTTGGCAATGCCTTTGAAGCTGAAGTTAATAAACTATTTTTTTTAACTTTGTCTATTAATAGGTACATTACTTGTTTCTCCACTTTACATCCTGTTAATTCAACTTTCATTAGCAAAGTGATTAATAGTTGTAAACCATCTTCATCTCCTACAGACCCCATGCCTACATCAATTATAAAACTATGTTTACCTATATTTTGTCCTCCTATAACAAATATAACTAACTTCCCTATCTTCAGGATTTGCACCTTCTGTTTTGAGCACTACTGCTCCTATACAGTAATCTATTTTAACGAAAGTTGGCCAAAATCTCGATGGTTTACCTAATTATTTAGCCATTTTACAACTTCCCTTTCTTTCCAAAGTTCTGGAACGTGTTAAGGCTCACATGCATGTAAATACTGGCTAATGATCTGCTGATGACTGCTAAATTGGGGGCACTGAGCACTCTTGTTTGGCTGGACCTCGGTGCTCTTTTGACACAGTCAGTCATACAGTACTGCTTGAATGTTTGCAATCACTCTAGGCAGGGTGGACGGACGTCGTTCCTTGTCGTCGATAGCAGGTAGTTGCTATTATTACACCTCGACCACCTGTTTTTCTCTACTTGGTATCCAGATTGCATGCCCCTTCATTAACACAAACGACATCCCCTATGTATATATCATGGACTTTAAGTAGCATGTGCTCCTTGGTGTATGGAGCCTTTTAGTTTAATAAATGGTGCCCAGTGAGTAACTGTACCCACTTAGTGACTGGGGGATGGGGTTCCCCCTTTGTGTCTGGAGTGTGTAGCCCCTAACTTTCATAAATGAGTCCACCCTATGCTTCTTAATGGATTGACCGGATCTGCTCCTGTGCAGATTGGTTTAGGTCTTTTTTATCAGACAAACAGACGTTTGTTGTATTGGGGCCTCAGAAAACTCCTGTGGCACTTGTTACTCAGGTGGTGCCAGAAGGCTCAGTTTTGGAGCCTCTGCTACTTAATATGTATCTGTTTCCTTTATGTCAAATAATTTGTGCACATGGCCTGGACTATCACTGCCATTCTAGTGATACCCAGATACATGTAAAATCATCCGCATTTCTTCCACCTCCTACTGTTATTTCTTAATGAATTATATCAAGTTACGGCCAGCATCCAATTTTTCTTTAAATTAAATAGTGAAAAAACTGAAATACTCCTAAAGGTGAATATGTCTCAGTTGGCTAAGATGGGTTATTTTACATTACTAGTTGATGGCATCCTTGTTTAGTCGTCAGCTGTAGTCAGAAGTCTGAGTGTTACATTTGATTCCTCTCTATTTTTTGTTCCCCATGTTAATAACTTTGTGAAAATTTCCTTTTATCATGTAAGGATTTTAGCCCACGTTTGACCATCTTTGACTTTAGCAGATTCCTAATGTTTAGCCTAGTCTACAGGACAGTAGTGAAATCAGCGATGTTATATGGGTTGGAGACAGTGACTTTGACCAAAAAATCAGGAGACAGAGATGGAGTTTGCAGAGTTAAAGATGTTAAGATTTGCACTGGGTGTGACAAGAAAGGACAGGATTAGAAATGAGTACATTAGAGGGTCAGCTCAAGTTGGATGGTTGGGAGACAAAGTCAGAGAGGCGAGATTGTGTTGGTTTGGACATGTGCAGAGGAGAGATGCTGAGTATATTGGGAGAAGGATGCTAAGGATAGAGCTGCCAGGTAAGAGAACAAGAGGAAGGCCTAAGAGAAGGTTTATGGATGTGGTAAGAGAGGACATGCAGGTGATGGGTGTAACAGAACAAGATGCAGAGGACAGAAAAATATAGAAGAAGATGATCCACTGTGGCGACCCCTAACGGGAGCAGCTGAGAAAAGAAGAAGAGTCATAATGTTTAGCCCATGCTTTTAATACATCTACGCTAGACTACTGTGATGCCTTGTTATATGGTCTTTCAAAGTCTGTTCTTACCAAACTGCAGGATGTTCAGAACTCTGTGGCTAGGGTTCTCAGTTAGACAGAGCACTGGGAACACATTATGCCAACTTTGAATGCTCTCCATTGGCTCCCAATTGAATCTTCTATTCATTACCAAATGCTTCTGTAAACTTACAAAGTCTTAAGTGACCAAGCTCCATCTTTTACACATGCAAGTTCCTGCCAATCATCTTAAATTGGTCCTTTACTTGCCATTCCTAAGACTAGGAAGAGTACAAAGGGTCACAGAGCCTTCTGTTGTGGAATGCTCTTCCTCAGAAGCTCAGAGACCAGTTTTTTAAAAACCTAAAACATATCTGTTTATTAAACCCTTTGTATAATCTGGTTTGTTATCCTTTTTTGGCATTTTTTCTTGTATTTTTAACTGTTTTTGTTATGCTTTGTACGTAGCTCTTGGGCTCAGAAAAGGCATGTTTTAAATAAAATGTATTATTGTTATTTGTTAAAAGTGGCTTTTTGCCATCCTTTCTTCCTGTCTGAATTGTCTTAAAATTGCTTTTTACCAACAATACAAATTAACGAGTTGTTCTTCATACACTTACAGAAATCTTCATCTTTAATTTCACATTACTGCAAAATTAATGCCTGCTTTATAAATGGTCTTAGAGATGGCCATCAAGCTGACTGTTAACTCCTGGGCCTGTCCCCCATGCAATATCACCTAATTACTGCTTGACCTTTAAGCTACAAAGACAAACAGTTCAGCTTCATAAATGTTCAATAAATAAAATCCCGTCCACCGCACTAGCTGGTTAGCAGTGACACAATGATACTAAAATAATTTCCCAGTCATTACAGCCTCAGTAGTGTAGATTATTTGCTGAAGAGTTGCTGTGGGAATAAAGTGTAACCAGCCAAAGATAAACAAAGCGAAATGAAGTTGACAAATGTTCCTACAGAAGCGGCTGCTTCTCTTGGTTTTTTAATATGCACCCTGCAGCTGACAAAATTAGCAAAACATTTTGTTTTGATGATTACTTTGGTCTTGTAACAACATCATATTTCTTGATATCAACAGAAATGGTGAGCGCTCAGTACATTTAAGAAGTCAGACACTTTATATTTTAACCATCTGTTTATGATGGCATTAATGTTAGAATGAAAGGCACTCTGGTAAATCCGACAGGCAATCCAGCTATTCATTTACTGTACCAGCTTCTTCCAATTTAGAGTTGCTGGAAGTCAGAGCCTGTCTTGACAGCATGTGGCATCTAGCAGAAATCAATCCCAATCCTAGATGGGGTACGCCTCACTCACTCACACTGCACCAGATTAGAATCACCAGTAAACCTAATCTCCATGTCTTTGGAAAAATAAGATCAGACACAAGAAGAACACGCAAATTCTACACAGACAGCCCAAATCGCTTGCACTTGTTAGACAACAGTTCTGAGCACTGGGATTCTTCAGTTCAATCGTAACCAAAAAAATGTTTAAAAGGAAAAGATTAGACTGGCTACAGTGCCTATTCACCTTCTTGGAAGTTTTCACATTTTATTATTATACAACATTGAATTACAGTGGATTTAGTTGGACTTTTCCGACATGCCCGAGATTTGTTCCAGGCCTTGCACCCTGTGTTGGCTGGGATTGGCTCCAGCAGACCCCCGTGACCCCGTGTTAGGATATAGCGGGTTGGAAAATGACTGACTGACACTAATCAACAGAAAAAAGACTTAATAATGTCAAAGGAAAACAGATCTCTGTCAACTGATCTATATTAGTTAATTTCAAAGATAAAACACAGACTACTTGAACAAATAAGTATTCACCCCCTTCCGGTCAATATTTAGTGGATCTACCTTTGGCAAACATAACAGTCTTAAGTCCGTTTCCACAGGTCTGCATTAGATTTGCACATCTGGACACTTGACAGTTTTCTTCATTCTTCTTTGCAAAACTACTCAAGCTCTGTTAGGTTGCATGGAGATCATGAGTGAACAGCCTTTATCAAGTCCAGCCACAATTTCTCTTTTGGCTTGGGGTCTGCACTCTGAGTTGGCCAGTCCAGGACATTAATATTGTCGTTTTCAAGCCGTTCCTGTGCAGTTTTGGCTTTGTGGATTGGGTTGTTGTCTTTCTGGTAAATAAATCTGCTCAAGGCACCGGATTCTTGCAGACTGCATCGGGTTTTCTTCCAGGATTCCCCTGTATTTTGCAGCATTTGTTTTACCCTCATAAGCTTTCCAGAGCCTGCTGCAGAGAAGCATTCCCCACAGTGTGATGCTGCCAACACCATGCATCTCGCAAGGATGATGTGTTTCTGATGCTATGCAGTGTAACATGATGTTTTGTCTGATGGCCATAATTCTCAATTTTGGTGTCATCAGAGCACAGAATCTTCTTCCAGATGACTTCTGTGGTCGAAACTTAACATCTTATTAAAGAATGAAATGTACTATAACAGGACAATTCAGTAATCAAGAAGGAGGAAAGCTGTTCATTGTATCTTTTAATTACACCTCAGCAAAATGCCTTGGAGGGAGCATTCTTGACAAGCAGTCTGCTACAGTATGGTCAGAATAATCAGAATGGTCCGAGAAACATAGGATAGAGGTTCATTTTATAAACTGTTCAATTTACATACAGTATCAATCAATGCATACATTTTACTCTGGTTGGTTCGTTGGTTTACACCCAAATGATTTATACAAAATAAAAGTCTATATTCTGGTTCTTCTTATACCTTTGGAGATGAGCCACCACCCTTGGAATTTCTGTGTGTATAACAATTGTCCATTCTCATTTATAGGACATCTGCTGATTTCTTAGTCATCTCTTATTCTTCCTACAGTACATTTTGTATATAACATCAACCTTTCTTCTGGTACATTCTTTATTTACTTGACCATCTCAGTATTTTTCCTAAACCAATTTTATATTTCAGTGTACAATTTGTTGTTCACTTGATCTTTATTGACATGTATTAACCCTTTATGCTATTTCTTAAAGATTAATGCTATGAAATCCTTGCACTGTAATAAATATGTCAATCTATAAACCCTTAGAAAATAATGACAGGATTAAACACCAGTACACAGTTGGCATCAGTAAAATATCAACAACCAATAGCAAACATATATAATTTAATTACATACATTGAAAATACTTCAATGTTTAAGGAAGTTATGACACATTGTTTGGTGGAGAAGTAAAGTTTGCTTTTGTGGTGTATGGTGTCCTACAGGTATGCCAGCTTATCGAATACAACCCATCATAAATCAGCTTCTATAGCCCCAAAAAACCTTCAGCATGCAGGGAAAAATAAGTCTGCTAACTTTGTATGAGTTTTTTTTTTCCCTACTGTGCAAAGGTATGCGGTTGACCAGGAACAATTTGGTAAAAGGGGGCGTGTTCTTATGCAAATATCGGAACGTCAGTGTTACTGAAACAGCGCTTTACCGTTTTACATTTTTCAGTTGTTTACCTTTGCTGTTTAACAGTTTTACACTGTAAAATTAACAGCCATTTTTTCAGTGTAACTGCAATGTATCAGTAAACTGTAAGTAGCATATTTTGAAGGTATAAAAATATTGATTTTACAGAACTTAGCTGTAAAAAATAATTAAATGTATTACTTAAGATATACAGGTAATTTTCAGCAGAACATAAGGTAACTTTCCTTTTTTCAAAAAAAGGTATTTTACTTTCACCATTTACAGTATTTTTACTGTTAAATTTACTGACATTTTTTAGTCAAAGAAAGCATGCACTAAGAGGCAAGTAACACTAAAGATTAAAACTGTAAAAAAGCGCAAGTGGAAACATTATCAAGAAGAGAATATGCCTTGTACTTGGGCTTATCCGAGATACTTCAACAAGCAGAAGGTTAATTCACCCATGCAGATTCACAGACAGCCGCTAAATAATCCCAGGGTACTCCAGACGTTGATATGAGTATACATGTAATACTGGGATGCAGGTGTACAATTCAAATGCTTGTTCATATCTGAGTGCATTCTGTTTTCATTTATGATAGTGTTTTTTTCAGAGGTGGTTTGTTTAGCAATATTACAGAAAAAATACATTAATTTGTTATATTATAAGCATACAGGTGGAAGACTCTACAAGTAAATTATGCAATACGAGTAACATGAGATTTTTCAATGGACATTTTTATATTGTTTGCTGTTGTCCATCATTGGTTGCCATGGACTTCTATTATATCAGAAACTTTATTATCTTCTTTCTGCATGAAAATTATTATTATTATTATTATTAATTTCTTTGTTTATCTTTAGAAACAACTTGGATAAGTAAAAGTCATTCAGTCATTTTTCAACCCGCATAGTCCTGAACAGAATTGTGGGGGGTGCTGGAGCCTATCCCAGCTAGCATAGGGCACAAGGCAGGAACATAGAGGGCGCCAGCCCAGTGCAGTGGATAAATAACATATAAACATAATCTCATTTTTGCGTATAAAATTCCTTTAACACTTTTTTCAAAGTTCTTATCATAATCTTGTATCTTTATCATGGTGCTTATTTTCTCTGTTGTTCCCTCTGGAGTTTTATCCATTTGAAAGAAAATTATAGTATTATGTGGTCAAAACCTGCAATAGAATATTTTCAGTAGCAGAAAATGAAACCTCACCTCCCAATGCTGTATGCTTTATCTTATGAACCTTCAAATTGTTAACTTCTTCTGCTCTTCTAGGAATACATTTTTCTCTGATACTGTACTGTGGAAACTCCAGTTGTTTCATGGTTTTTTTCTAAAAAAAAAAAAAAAACTACAATCAAATATGTCCAATTTGCATAAAATTAGATGAGAAGCGGACATTAGCAGTTTTCATGTGACTATAATATTATCCTCTGTATATGATAAATATACACAGGGCCACAAATTTCATTTGTATTATGAATGAAAAATCTACCTGGGTTGAATCTACCATATTTATAGCTTTTAGTTTTCAGCCTCAAAATAAGACTTTTATCTTTTAACTCTGGAAAGAAATTAGGAAACAACAATATACATATTTATATAGCACATTTTTATACATAAGTTTAGCTCAAAGTGCTTTACAATTAGCAAAAGGAAAATTTAAATTATAAAAGAGATTAAAAGAAAAACTTCCTACTTTGTGACTCTGTAATGGTTAATATAGTATAGGTCAATGTCCAATTTGGTCATACAGGCTATGGTCCAGTCCCATGAGAAGAGAGAAAATCAAAAGCACCAACTGGAAAGGATGCTGGAGAAAATAAACGTTTAGTTTCCAGCTTCATCTGGGCATTTTACAGTACTTAAATGTGATAAGGTGGTTTGTTATTATTTATGTAGGATGAAAAGTCTTAAAACATTTGGTGCTGCATACATCAATATACCAGTGCTGGCCATGAGGGTCAGGCTATATGTCATCTGATTAAAGGAAAACAACACAATACAGGATTATGGAGCCACCATACACCTAGCCTAGCAGGTATAATATTGTAGCATTGGGGCCAAGTGCTGCAAAAGATGATGTAAAAAGATCAGACGTGACACACTTAAAAAGGTTTGGGGCAGTCACCCGTATATTATCCCTGGCTGCAATGGGTTTTGTTTTCCAAGACAGAAGTGTCTTTGATGGAGTCCAGACATGAACTGATTGAGTTTGGAGAAGATGGCGGTTTTAAATGGAAAGACCAGAAGTGACGTAGGAGAACTGGAAGTGACCTTCTTCTGACGTCATCCACGGCCCCAGAAACGGAACTGACGTTGTCTTAGGTGCCAGAACCGGAAGTGACATCTTCCATGATGAGACAGACAGGTTTTCCCGTGGCTGGTCTGTAGAGATAACAGGAGAAGGTTTAGTGCACATGACTCTTTGAGGTGACTGATTATCCTTAAAAGGACTGCTTTTCTTTTGCAGTACTAGTTGGGAAAACTTGCGACTTTGCCGGCATGCCATTTATATGGGTGCCCCGGTCACTGGCGATGTAATGCCAACTCATAGCTGGATGACTGACGTAACATGTCACTGCTGTTACACAGCCCTCCTGCTGAAGTCGCTGTCCCCAATTACCACCTCCAACTCCTTGCAATGGTGCACTAACTCATTGAAACGGCAGTGTGCTCTTCTCTCACACTTCAGTTATGCAGCTCGTGGCGAGGGCACACCAGAAGGGAATCGTGAGTACTATATTGTCAAATGGCACAGCTGGGATGTTGAGTGCTACGCAGTCATGTAGTGCAGCAGAGGCATTCAGTGCTGGTCAGTTGTAAGCAAGCAGGCAAAGCTCCTTGTGTGGAGGGCAGCATTACCGGTCTCTTGAACTGGACGTGAAAACCATGTTCCAGGTCTGGATCTTAGCTTTGAGACTCTCCCCTAGCTCTGCTTCACAATGCCTCTATGATGTGCCTTGTCCTTTGCCTACATGTTTTTACCACCAGCCCTGCTTTTCATAGCTTACTTGAGGTTAGTGGCAACTCAATCTGCCACACTGTTCCCCAGCTCTATGAGGCTGAAACTACACACCCAGGCTAATTGACCTTAGCAGATGGAGAAGCGGTGGTAGAGCTGTAGAGTTGGTAGTCTCTCAGATGTCTTCCCCCATGTACTGCTGCTGCAAATGGCACTCCAGATTGTGCACGTGAGTCCTGAGACTCTCCAGGAACTCATCCGAAGAGCCAAGCAGGTCTGTTTTAGGCCTAGGAGGCACTGCTAAGTTGGAGTGTAGGTCTTCTCTTCCCACTTCTGACCCCAATGTAACATTGGCGCCAAGTGCCAAAGAATGGATTCTCTGCTTTTTACATGACTCTTTGAGGTGACTTGCCTTTTGCCACACTAGTTGGAAAAGCGTGCAACTTTGTAGGCTTGCCATTTATACTGGCGTCCCAACCACTGGTGATGTAATTCCATCTCATAGTTGAGTGACTCATCCTTGGCTGTTGTAATTTGTCAGCATTGTTACAATACATACAGTATGTCTGAAGACAAGCACGAGTGAATTTTACTTAAAAGTGGGTGGGAACAATTAGGTGGCTTTCTGAGCATTACATTTGTATACCAATCCAACACCTCATGAAGGTGGCGGTCAAAGTAGGGGCAGTGGTTTTGAATTGCAAAGATCAATGTTGTTCTTGCTAACATGGTGGTTAACAGTGAGCAAGCTTCCAATTACAAAAAACTGTCTATAGCTGAAAGGTCTTGTGAAAAGAACCATAAAAGACATATAAATGTGTGTCACGTGTATGCAGAACACATTGCAAGTGTTAAAAATAAACACAACCTGTTGGAAGGAAAAAAAAAGTTTACGTAGAATCAGATTATGAATTGGATTTCAAAGACATCAATGGACTGCTATTAAGAGGGTTGATAACAAAGATTCACAGGAGATGCAGATTTCGGTACTCAAAACACCTGGGTCAGTAAATGTGCCTAACGACAGTGACACCACTCCAGCAGAACCATGGATGTAAAGTAAGTTAACATTATTGTCTAACTGAAAATGCCAACATGCCATTCAAGAACGTAGGTACAGTGTTTTAACACCTAATACATCCATAGACCATTATGCTTTTTCTAATCTCTATTTGCTGTTGTTATGTAATATAGTGATACGAATGAAATGAAAGGAAGTTATCGTAGAAAACAGAAGCACTTCTCAAGCACACAGTTGCCCACATGTGTGTCTGTCTCTTCTAGCATCACACTTATTAAAATATACAAATTAATCATTAAACTTTAGTTACCTTATGCTACTGAGCTTCTGAGTTGATAACAGCAGTTTTAGCTTTCTCTATTCTCTGTGTCAGGTCTCGGTTTTGTTTTCTCTTTTGCAGTCTTTTCAAATGCATGAGTAGAAATGAGACACTGAAACCCGGAAGGTTTAAAGTGCATGGACTTGAGGAAATGGGGGGTAGGTGTTTAGGAAGAAACTGTGTGGGTAGAGCTTTTTCAGTGGCAGATTTTGCCACTATTCACTACAATCCTTTTAATGAGTTGTTGGGAAAACAAAAGTAGCTTGGTGCGAGTAAGTGGCAGAGAGAATGAGTGTGATCTGTAAAGAATTGGATTGGTCTGAGCCTCAAATGCACTACTGCTGATATTGAGTCCAACCCATGCAACTCTGTACTAGGAAAAGTAGGTTGAGAAAATAAATGGATAACAATGAATTAAATATGAGAGACACAAGGCAGGAGCTGAAGGGTAATTTACTAGATAGACTGAGATCATCTAAAAGTTGTCCAAATAAGCACCAGTAATTAGAAAAGTACTTACATTACATACTCCTAATATTACCCTGAGTGAACTCTTTTCAGACCTGAAAAATAGAAATAACTATTAACTTCAGAGAACATGGAAGCGGTCATGCTCCCATTGACTTTAATGGCCACTGCTCTGGAAAATGTAAGCAAATTTAAGTTCTTAGTGATCAACAGTTAGGATATGTCATGGTTTCCTTATCTGCTTAAGATGACACAACAAGGCATTCACATATTATGGCCACTGTACCATGACAGATTACAAGTCCTGGCTGCTAGTAGTTAAAACAGCTCAGTTCATCACAGGACCCAAACTCTCACCCATATAAGACTTTTATAATGTAGGCCCTTTCCGTAATCTCAAATTTAACACACTTCAGATGTAAGCTGTCTGCCCTCTGTGTGATAGAGCAGGGGGTATCACAATATTCAATGCCATATTTTTTGCAATTTTTTTTTTGTTGAACCAGTAATTCACGTAATGTCATCTGTTTGACCAGATATCTGACAAAATTTCAGGTTATTGATCATTTTGTAGCACATTGACTTGTAGAGTCTAGTTGCTACTTGTTTTATTCTTAATATATTTATTGTGTGCTTACATCTCGCATTAATATTTTAAGTTGATACTGGTGCATGTGAAGTTCTATTATCAACTGCATGTTATTTTAGTAATCAGTGTTTGGTGCAGTACGTTTGTGTTTTGTGTACTTTACAGCTCCTGGATATTTAAGGGTCCTGTACCACCAAGACAACTACTTTTCAATGTATTTTAATGTATAATAATAGTAAATTAAATTGAATCAACCTAATCAGAAGGAAATGAACCATGGGACTAGAAAGAACTAGAGAGCAGATACAGAGTACACAAACAATAACTGGGCTCAGTCCCTGTGACTGTAGGGAAGCAATGCCTTCCATTGGCCCGTTGAGCTACAGTCTACTCCAGTAGCAAAGGTAGAACAAAATACCAGCAGTCATACACACACTTACAGTCTTCAACACTGAAACAATTTAAGAGTTAAAAAAAATGAAAAGAGTTATAAGTATCTTTGGTGTGGTATAAGAAGAGACATGGAAAGAAAGTGAACAGAGAAAGTAGTCCAGGCAGGAAACAAACCTGTGGTTCTTGAGTACTACACTGCCTTCTGAAGCACTCCTGGTGTCAAAAAAGGATAAATAAATGTTTAGTAATGAAATTAAATTAAATAGACATTGATTATTTTGAAGCTCAATGGTTGCTCTTAGGAAACTGTGCTGTAGTGATAAGTCTGTCAAGAAAGTTCATATATGTAGGCTGCATGGTTAAAAACATGTTTGACATCAAATCCCCAGCTCTCTAAGCCATAGCAGTGCTAGCTGAAGACTAAAGTACTGTCTGCTAAAGCAAGTGGCAATTCACATAGGTAAGCATCTAGGTCAAATATTATACCAGCTCAGCCCATAATGTTATATTGAACAGCCTGACCAGCTAACCACTCTGACAAAACTCAAGGGGTTGGACTGCTTTTTCAGAAGTACACTTTGAAGAATCTACGGGGCATCATAATGAATATGTGTTATCAAACCCTAATGTCCCAAAGTCTTCAGCATTTCCCTAAAGCTTCCTTTTGTTTGTCCTTAAAAACAGCAGTGAATCTGATTAATATCTTGTAACCCAGAGTTTCTCAACCTGTGGCTTGCTGCACTTGAGCATGTGGCCCTCTGGTAATCTGTGTGTCATCAAATTAGTTTCTTAGAACATTTTTAGATGTCTCATGAGTGTTTCTGCATAAAGGCGGACAATCAGGTAGTGAAGCAGGTAAAAGAGGGGGGATGATTTCAAGCTATCGGTTATGCATTCTAAATCCAACTGTCAGAAAACTAAAAGATGAAGTGAGCTGGACACAAAATAAGTGTTAGCGTTATGAAGACAGCAATTCATTGTATTCTATTTGAAGACAGTGGTAATGGCAAACCTCATTAAAAGTGCACACGCATGTTCTGCAATATACCAAATTAAGTAACCTGTTATTAAGGCTTTGTTGTTGTTTAGTGTTTCTTTCAAAGAAACATGTTCGTTTCCTATTGCAGAATCCAATGAATGGTAGATAGAATGATAGAACTTTATTTGTCCACAAGGGGAAATCTAGCTTTATACAAACTTAATAATAATTTGAACGCCACACTGAGGTGTCTTGAATCGATCTCCTTTTTCAAGTCATTCTTTCATTTCTACCTTTTATTTATATTTGCAATTGTATTTTTAATTTTTTACTATTATGAAGAATTTAGGGCTACAATTTTATATGAAAACTAGGTGTGTAAGCCTGTGCTGTAAAACACCTGGGCTCCTAGAAACCATGGATTCTGCCACTTCAATCAATCAATCGCATCGATAGTGCATTAGCGACTAAGCGAGGTTCTCTTTCCTCGGCGGTTTTGTTTTGCCGACATGCTTGCCTCCATTGTCTATCAGCGGCTAAGCGAATTTCTCTCTCCTCTGAGGTTTTGTTTTGCCGATGTGCTCGCATCGCTTGTATATTAGCAGCCAAGTGAGTTTCTCTTTGGCAATAGAGTCACTTTCTTTTAGCTTCATGCTATAGACTCACACTTCCTGGCCGGACAGACAGACACACACATTTCCACGTGTAGGTGTTTATATATAAGACTATGTGTGTACCCTAGGCCGTCTATTGCAGCCCAATCCCCCATCGATAGCTCGCTTCACTTGCTATTGGTCCATGGGTATATTCCAACACAGTCAAAACTCTGGCCCTGAGATTTATTTATAGTAATAGCAAGTGCTAAAACTATTGGAACTTGTCGTCTATGCAAGATTAATGGTAATCTACTTGCTGAAGAATACGACTTCTCCTGCATTACCACCAGTCATGATTTTGCTGGCAATTGAATGTTTATGCACTTTTACAATTTGTAAGTGTGTGCCATTACATAGGCTTTATTTGTCAGCTGCTAACACATAACTGAACTACTGCTGTTCTTAGTGGAGAAGATGTATTTACAACAACAACAACATTTATTTATATAGCACATTTTCATACAAACACTGTAGCTCAAAGTGATTTACATGATGAAGAAAGAGAAAAAAGACATAATAAATAAGAATTAAAATAAGGGAACACTAATTAACATATTAACATTTAAGGTATTTTGTTTTACGTATGCGGATTAAGTTGGTTGTATTGACATGAGAGTATCGTTGTATTCTCCTAATAAAGATGAAAAAAATTATATATATCTTTAAAATATATGACATATGGTTTTGAAGAAAAATGAGCGTTGCTTGAAAACGTCACATGAAAATATTGCATGATTTTGCTAATCTTTTTATACAGTATATAGAAAGTAGATATGCTGTATAAGTTAAAGTGGACAAATACATGTACTGACAACAGTGTTCATTTAGTTTCAAGATATAAACATGTACAGTATATGTCCCATCTAACTCAATGCTCATCTGCATTGTGTCTAAAAATCTCTACAACTGATGCAGTGTTTTCCAAAAAATGCTAGCTACTCTTCACCTAAATAAGATGGAATTAAATTAATTTAATACAGGTAAAAAACAAAAGAGCCATTACGGACAAAAGGTGTCAGAAGTCCTTTTTACTCCAGCTTCATTAAGGCTGGCGGCACACTACGCAACTTTGAGTCAGAGCATGTCGCACTCTGTGACTGCTGTTGCTGGATTTGGCTGCCTTGTGGATGTCAGATTACATGGCTAGGAATTGCACAACTACACTAGTTCCTCACCACTTCTCAGCACAGTTTCAAATTTTCTTTTGCTCTGTGAAATGGAGAATAGTACCTACTGCTACCACTGTTCTCTTGCATTCCTTTGTAATCATAAATTAAAGAAACGGATACGTTGTAAACATGGAAAAGACCACATTTTTGGATGTGGAAAATGAGGTTTAATGCATTGTGCTGAAAGCGCATGTTAGCAAGTCATGAGCTCATAAAAGGATGACATGCTGGTCAGTGGATAAGACTGCTGTCTCACTAATCCAGCTTTCTGGTTATAAATGCTTCCTTCATGTAATAAAAATGTCCTCCTAAATTCCAAAGATGCATGTTTTCCAAATTAGCCTTGAGTGAGTGTAGGCGGCTGTGCGTGTTTCAATAGGCCCTGCAAAAGTCTGGTACCCAGTCCATGGTTGGTTTTTTCATGACACTTGATGTTGCATGTTCTTAGGTTAAGTGGGTTCAGAATATATGTATGAATGAATAAAGTATCTTATTTTAAAAAAGAAAACCATTGGTTGCCTTTAACTAATTCTGCTACATCAGTGAACCTGTGCTCAGGTCTAAGGGTAAATGTTATGCTGAGATGTCTTAGCAGAATACATGTAATATATTTTCCTGAAGCTGTTCTATTTTGGCACACTGAATTTCCTTTTCTCCTGATGGTACACATTTCTAATGTAAATACCATATCAGCGCATAGCAATACGTTTAGTAGTTTTATCACTCTTTGTAATTATAATCAAAATTGTACAAAGAAGACACACAAGGATCAATAATCAAGCAGAAAATGAAAAATGTGAATATCGATCCCATTTTAAAAAGTGCTAAGTGATTATTTATGATTACGGTGTGGTTTGTGGTCCTTCTCTGACACGAGAGATAGTATGACATCTGACAAGGTGGATGCCAAAAGTCTTTAGTAGATTTCTGTAAAAGTGTATCATTAAAATGCAATTCCATAGTAGTTGAGGCCAAACCAAATGGTAATGTTCATGACTCATACTTGACAGTTTGTGATTCAGACATGACAGTTTGTGAATGATTTGGACACCCACTACGTAGGATTGATTGTGTAATTAAGCCAAACTCAAACAAAATAATTTATTGCTTTATTACACAACAAACTAAGATTGCAATTTGGCTTTTGTTTTTGCTTATTCTTTCAGCATTGACAAAATCACACAGAGCTATAATTTAGCTATTTCAGTTCTCTTATGAAAGAACTTCTCATACTTACTTAGAAAGTGCAGCCTTTGAAAAATATGAACATTTTAGGAAACAGGCAAAAGCACAAGCCTAGACTCTCTCCACAAAGCACACCAAGAGCATTCAGAGCAAGACGGTATGATGTAGGCAGAATCTCTCAAAGACATACAAATATTTTGTTATACACTTTTCTTATTCATTGATGCTGTACCGCTTCTGCAAAGCAACAGAAGTTTTGTGGGAAAAAACATCATTATGCACACAGGAGTCGTAACTGGGAAGAAAACAATTAAACAACAAAGCTCAGTACACGTAGTCAAAATCGTAGTCATTAAACAGAGTGGTAAATCATAAGCGAAAAAGGGCACCTGTAACCAGAGGCAAGAAGCACAAGACAAAAACAGTAAACAGGGGACAGCAAAGAATGTTGTAACCAGTAGAAACAAAAACCAAGAATATAAAATGGCACAAAGTTTTTTCCTTTCAGGTTTTCAATCTTAAATGAATCAGGTATGCATGGCACCCACATTTTAAAATGTGACGTTCGTGACATCATGACCTGTCTCCCAGCAGCATGGCCTTGTGACGTAGTAACCAGGCTCATATATGTCAGAGACCATAGAGAAAACAAGATGGTACTGTGGAAGAACACATATCATTTTAAACAACATTAATGTGATACACAGTAGAACTTCAGGGACCATCAAAACTTGACTTGATGTTATTTTGGGGGATTTAAGTAGAGAGGACTAGCAAGCTTTGCTAGGCTGTGTGGCCTGTTCTCATCTACTGTATATCTTTCTAATGTTCTAAAAAAACCACGAAAACCATATTTCATCTCATCTAATAATACTTTTTTTCTGGTGTGGGCTGCATACATTCTAAAACCCACTTAATCCAATCAGATTTGTGCATAACTGGAGCCTTTCGTAGTAGCATGTTATACAAGGTAAGAAACAACCCGGGACAGAGCACCAGTCCATCTATCCTGTGTTATGTTACATACCTGCATTAAGTGTATTCACTTTTTATTTTATATTTTGGTTATTTTCTATAAATTATTTTGTAAATTGTACCAAAAATGTTATTGTTTTATTTTTTCTGTTGTATTAACATTCCTATTTCGCTCGTATGTTGACTGGGGAAAGCAGGGCCACCTGATGCTCCCTCAGTGGTATTTAAGAAGGAGCCACCCATTTGATTATCTCCTGTTTTTTAACTTTTATTTTGCCTTTTGCCAAACTTTTAAAATTAATATTAATTTTATTTTTATTTTATTTATTTTTATTTAATTAATATTAATTTTATATGTATTTATTTATTTAGTTATTAATAATAACTAAATAATATTTAACACACAAGGAGTGCCACAATGGGCTTTAACAGGCCCTGCCTTTTGACAGCCCCCCAGCCTTGACTCTCTAAGAGGATAAGAAAAACTCCCAAAAAAAACCCTTGTAGGGAAAAAAATGGAAGAAACCTTGGGAAAGAAAGTTCAAAGAGAGACCCCTTTCCAGGTAGGTTGGGTGTGCAGTGGGTGTCAAAAAAAAAAAAGGAATAATTACAATACAATACACAGAATAGAACACAAGTAATCCTCAATAAAATATAATAGTGCAATAGAAATATTACAAGTAAAGAGCAGAATTCTACAATAGATGATATCACATGATACGATTTGGATTTGTTCAGAGTCCTGGAGACCTCAGCCATCAAGCTGCCTCCCCCTATTGGCAGCTGAGTCAGCGCTGGGCCAGCCAATCCAATGAAAGGACCCCTCTACCTGGGAAAAACAACTTGGCAGGTGGTGCCACATTTGAGTACTGAGAAGAGAAACAAAATAGGTGAGGGTTAGTAACAAATTATAACTATCATATTACTTATGTTTAACACTAGAATTACCAGAGCCTACGAAAAAACTCGTAGATCCATCCCACCTTAAATTGCTTCTTAAATCCGTTCGCACCTCTCCGCCAGCGTCTTTTGTCCTCTAAATGTGCAGATAAAGACAAGCTGCAAACAGCCGACTATTCCATCCCCCCACCGACTTAGAACATGCACAAACTTCTCCCAGCTCATGGCTTGATTGATTATCTGGGAGTGAAGTGGAGTTTTAGAGTGGAAATAATAAGATTGTTATTTGGAACACACACATTTCATGTGTGTTCTGTTTTCTACAGTAATCTGTGTAAACACATTTTTAAAACAGAAACGTTTTTCATATTCTAGTAGTAAATGACAAAATGTAGGCATAAACTATATAATATATGAAGCCTGAAGTCCAAATATCAAAGAAACACTTTCACGAAAGGTACAAATATAACAGAACAAGTGCGCTTTTTTTCAAAAATATAACTGCAGAAAAAAAAGCCACCTTAGTGTGCGACATTTTGGCATTCATTTACTACGATGGCCCCGTGGTGCAACAGTATCAGTTGCTGACTGGGAATCAAAAGGTCACAAGTTCGATCCTGCTCGATTCCCTTTTGAGAAGTGAACTGCTCTTACTTTTACTACTTTAGAATAAAAAGATACATTTGATTTCAGTCTGTAACAGCCGGTGTAATTTATGATATTTGTAAAGGTTAGCTTTGTTTTCGTTTTTTTTTTTATTCACTTTTCTCTCAGTCGCGTTCAGGATCCTTCTGTACCCCATCTGACACTGCTGTCTTCACATAAAGATGCGCTATAGCTCTGCAATGTATCACGATACATACGACCGCGTGTTTTTTTTCCCCCAATCTTGCCAGTCCCCACATGTTGCTGTATGCTGTTTCTTTTGTACTCCAGGACATGCAGAGGAAAGCATAGTAAAGAGCAGTAACTTCAGCGCTATATGCAATCATCAGACACTCCCCATCTGACACTGCTGTTTTCACATAAAGATGCTCTATAGCTCACCCAAGGAGCGCCCTTCCTACATTTACGACATGTGTACTTCTGTTGCAGTGTACACACCTCTTGGTGCTATGGTTCCTATTACACTGAACAAGCACCTGTAATTTGCAGCTCTATTCATTATCTCAAAACAAAGATATCTGATGTTTTGAAGAAATCATTTTATGATGCGAATAGTACCAATCAGAAAACATCGTCGAAGTAATGCAATATTATTTGAAAACGAACAGCGTCAGATTGGGTGTGATTTATACTGGCGCTGTTAGAGTCAGATCAGAAGCTGAATAAGCTGAATAAGCTCCTGTTCTGACTCTAAGTAAAAAAGCATGAATTAATCAACAGAAATAACCGCGATCGACATTTTAAACTTAACGATTTACAGTGCATACCAATTTATAAATTTTATGTCCGTTTGAGGCTACAAAGAAAAAAAAACACTTCCTCCTCAGCGGGGAATCGAACTCAGGTCTCTACGATGTGGCAGGGCTGCCGTGTTCTGAGGCAGCAAATCTCAGCGTTATGCCACAGAAAGTGTTGCTACAGCCTTGAATCTTTTGTGAAAGTGTTTATTTGATGTTTGGTAGTCAGGCTTCACACATTCTATAGTTTATGCCTATATTTTGTAACATTTATTACTAAAATATGAAAAAATTTCTGTTTTAACAATGTGTTTACACAGATTACTGTAGAAACGGAACACACATGAAATGCGTGTGTTCCAAATAACGACCTATTGTTTCCACTCTAAAACTCCAGTTCAGTCACTCCCAGATAATCAAACAAGGCATGAGCTGGGAAAACTTAGTGAACATTTTGCGATGGTGGGGGATGGAATAGCCGGCTTTTTGCTGCTCGTCTTAATCGGCACATTTAGAAGACAAAAGAGAGGTGAGAACGGTTTTAAGGTGGGCCGGATCTATGAATTTTTTCGTAGACTCTAGTAATTCTAGTGTTAAGTGCTAATAACTAATAACAGAAACAAGTTAAAAAATAGAAAGATTGTCAATCCCAAAACATAATCTAAAAACCATAATAAAAAAAAATACGACAAAAGTCTTTTAGAAGGAGTTGATTAAAGAAAACATATAAATCCATCAAACTCTGATAATTACCATAATGCTGATGACATAATTTGTATAACCTCTAAGACTGATCTCCATGACAATCACAGATGCAAAATTGCTGCTATGATACAAAATAGCGACAAATGGAAGAAAAAATAAAATAAATAAATAAATTATATACATATAAAAATGAAACAGAAAATTGAACACCAACAAAAACTTAAGTCAGGGAAGGAATCATGACATTTTCTTTCTTTATAAGGGGGCAGTATTCTGGATTTTGTCTTGTGTTTAGTTACTATCAGCTTTGTCTTTGCAGGTCGACATTTTTGTTTCCTTCTCATTTATTGCAGCCTGTGTTCTCTTTTGTGTAATTTTTGCATTTTTAGTAAACCTTTAAAATTAAGGTACCTTTGTTTTGTTTTCATTGACAAGATGTTTTTTTTTTACAGTTCTTTCTCACTCACTTTGTAGATGTTCTTAACTTTAGAATCTTTACCCAAGCTGGCATCTTGAGTTTGTTGCAAGGATGGTAGGGAGTGTTGAGGCCTGCACTTTTTGCTCAGGCCTATGTGGGAGTACAGGTCTGACTTTCATGTCTTGAGGTTGTTCCTGTGTTTATGAGATTTGTGAGCCGGCAGAATCTCAACTGCATGGGGCAAAGTTTGAAGCACCAATGAGCCTATCAGACATCTCTTTATAATATATCTATAAGGTTTTTTACATGTGTTCTTTTTTTCTCCTAATTTTATTAACCAAGTTTCCACCTTTGCCTTTGCTTTGTGGGTGGTGTTTTTTCATTACTGATAATATATTTTTTTATTTACTTGTCACCAAGATTTTTGTGCATCATCATTTTTATTTGTACTGTCATGAGAGCTGGAATCAGTAATGTCACCCGCATTTCTATTATAAATATGGTGATGCGAGGCAGCTTCAGTTTCCCTTGGTGGATATTCCAATCAACTTTATATTAGTGATAGTTAGCTTCTTTCCCAAGTAGGCCCTAGACTTAGATTTGTGGGGGCTTTAACTTCTGCTCCGTTTCCTGTTTACCTTTGATTTTGCCTTGTCCTTTAGTGCTCTCACCTCTTTAGTTTGTCTCACTCTCCTTGACCCTTGCTCATTTCTTTCCTGAGTCATCTCTTGGCTTTTGCTTTAGCACACAATAATCTTTGAGCACATTCTTTAATTGTGTCTCAAACGTCTTTGGGGATACAGGAAATAAAAACAGATCACTCAGAGAAAAAGCCCACAAAGACACAAAGAGGATGCGCAAACTCCACACAGTAAAAGACTGGACAAAAGATTTAAAGCTAGTATACCGAGTCCAGCACTAGCCACTGTACCACCACACTACCCTTCTTTGTTAATTCAAAAGCAATAATAAGAGGTACAAGGTCTAGAGCAGTGGTACTTACCCTTGCCCTACTCAGGAGCCACATTGACAAAATTATATTTTTGCAATAGCCTCAATCCAAAAACACCAGTTTCCTCTCTGAATCAATTATGTACTTGAGAATAAGGATAATAAATGTTTTAAGGGATGAAAAGCATGATGTAATAACTGTAATTTATTATCACTGCAACCACAAATTTCAACATTATTGGCAGTGTTTCAACATTATCATTATTAAATGATTTCCAAGTGCTGATCACAAAGTCCATAACAGCACCAGACAGCGCACAATGCTGTTTTTCACAGCCCATAGCAGTATGACAGACTACATTACTTATCATCACTGCCCATAACTGCAGGTAAGAAAGTGACAGCACATTGCTGATTATTTTTCACTGTCCCAAACAGCAAACTGTTCTACTCAAACAATGCAGGAACCTCTGCCTTCTTCAACAGTCACTACCCTGTCTCATGAAAATCCTCTTTTTTAAAATGTCAGCTACAGACTCGAGTATGGAGACTAAACATAAAACTCTCTCTCCGGATAGCGATGATCCATTTAGATCGGTTTTCTGCATCGAAGGGAAATGTATAAAATTAAGTACCTTGTTGTATTTACTGGAAGCTCAACATAAAGGTACACAACACTGTTCAGCTGTAGAGCTGTGTGTACAGTGAATGTTATTTTTCTTAGACTTTTTCGCCACTAAACAAAAGTCAGAACTGCAGTATGGACAATGGAAGTGACAGATGTGCACGAATACGAATTAAATAGCAGACCTCTCAGTGTGTCTCTCTGTGTTTTGTACCTGCTTTTTGTTCTTAAATTGTGTAAAATTGTTTTCTTTTTGTTTTCTTTTACTAGTTTGCAAGTAGTTATTTCTATAAAATGCTTTATAACATTCGCGAGAGTTTCTTATTTTTGATTGTTATTGCCTTTGGAATCCAACGGGACATTAACGCACTACCTTCGCAGGAAATCCCAGGTGTGTGGCCGGCGCTGTTCATTTACAGCCGGGATGCGCTGCTATCAATGAGACCAGCTACCAGTAACTCCCCATGTATTACTAATATACCAGACGAATTAAAATCTTTGAAACCCAGACAGCGAGGATAAAGAGGTGGACTACGAGTACGTCTGAGATGGAGAAGTTTTAAAACACCATTGCCAACCATCATGAGCAACGCACAGTCCTTGCGAAATAAACTGGACGAGCTGAGAGCATCTGCGCGATACCTCCACGAGTACCGTGAAAGCTGTCTGATGTGCTTTACAGAGACCTGGTTTAAGAATACAGACTCGGATACAGCAGTCAAAGTAGATGAATTTGTTTGTGTACAGCAAGACAGAAGTCCAGCTTCTAGTAAGCAGACGGGTGGAGGGGTTTGCCTTTACATTAACAAAAGGTGGTGCAGGAATATTATTGAAAAAGAGCGCATCTGTATGCCAAATATTGAACTACTCATTGTCGGACTTCGCCCATACTATCTACCACAGGAGTTTAATCAATTATTTGTAACAGTCGTTTACATACCACCACATGCTGATGTGGGAGCTGCAGCTGAATCGATTCTTGAAACTTCTTATAACTAGAAACCAAATCACCTGGCTTTTTCAAACTTGTGATGGGTGATTTTAATTTATTCAATCTGGAGTCAGTATTACCATCACTATGTGAATATTAACACTAGAGGGGACATAACTCTGGACAAGTACTATGGAAACGTCCCTGATGCCTACATATCGCATCACAGAGTAGCCGTGGGTGCGTCTGACCACGTCGTTATTCATCTACTCCCGAAGTACAAACAGAAACTGAAACAAGAAAAACCAGCCATACAAACAACACAAAACTAGTGCAAGGACAGTGTAGAGGAACTGAAGGAATGCTTCTCCAGTACAAATTGGGATGTGCTGATATCCTCACAGTCACTGAATGAGGTCACTTACACTGTCAGCGAATATATTAAATTCTGTGAGTCTATGATCATTAAAGAAAAAACTGTCAAGTTGTACCCAAACAGTAAGCCATGGATCACTAAAGAGGTTAAAGTATTACTATTGGAAAAGCAACATGCACATCAAGAAAGTAAGATAGAAGATAAGTAAATTTTACAGCAAAGGATTAACAGGTTAATTAAACAAAATAAAAAGATGTATGGGGAAAAAAATCAAGAAGTGGTTTAATGATAACAATCCAAAGCAGGTCTGGAAGGGACTAAAACAACTACAGGACTAGGCTCTAAAAAGAATGTGAATTTTCCAGCTGACAAAGACCACAAGCTTTTAGCATATGAACTGAATAACTTTTTTTGCCAGATTTGAAACAAGTGATTTCAGCACCCAAAATACAGAAATAAAGGAGATGCTTTATAAAAACACCAGAAATTCTGCTGTGATGGGGTTCAGTTTAACTGAAGTGGAGAAAGGCTTGCGGCAGGCCAAAACAAACAGTGCAGGGGGACCAGACGGCATATCAGGTCAGCTCTTAAAGTCTTGCTCTAAGCAGCACTGTCCAGTTTTTCATTTGCTTTTTAACTGGTCTCTGACCTGTGGTATTATTTATTGTATCAATATGCTGCTGCTGAAGAATGTGAATTTCCCATTGGAATTAATAAAGTATCTATCTATCTATCTATCTATCTATCTATCTATCTATCTATCTATCTATCTATCTATCTATCTATCTATCTATCTATCTATCTATCTATCTATCTATCTATCTATTGTACCTAATCTGTGGAAACAATCAATCATTACCCCTGTATCTAAGGCTTCTAGGCCAAGCTGTTTAAAAGACTATAGACCATTGGCACTTACATCTATTCCAATGAAATGCTTGGAACATTTGGTGAAAAACATTTTAAAATGACAGAGACAAAGTCTTTTCAAGATAACAATCAATTTGCTTATTAAGTGTGGAAGATGATCTGCTTGTTATCTTACATCAAATCTACACCTTTCTTGATCAGCCTGGTTCATATGTCAGAGCACTATTTTTGGATTTTTCTTCAGTGTTCAATACCATACAGCCTCATATACTGATTGGGAAATTGAACAGTATGAATGTAAACCCATTTATTACACTATGGATTCAGAACTTTCTTTTAAATCGTTCACAGACAGTTAAAGTTCAGGACACTTTTTCAATAGTCATTCATTCAAACACAGGAAGTCTTAAGGGGTGTGCCTTATCACCATTACTGTTTACTCTGTACACAAGTGACCTGAGACAGAACAATGACCACTGCTCCATTATCAAGTATGTGGATGACACTATGCTCATAGGACGCATATCTGGGGAGGATGAAAGCCACTATCTAAATCAAGTGGACTGAATGGTAAACTGGTGCAACAAAAACTCTCTCACTCTGAATGTAAAAAAGACCAAAGAAATGATATTTGATTTTAAGAGACAGAAATCTGTATGTTCACCTATTGTAGTCCTGGGAGAGGAGGTAGAAATAGTGACTGAATATAAATACTTAGGAACTTACCTAGATAACAATCTTAACTGGAATACATATAGAAAAAATTATTTTTTAAATGCAACCAGCGCTTATTTCTCCTCCATAAACTCAAAACTATTTAAAGTAGACAAGGACCTCATGTTGTCCTTTTATCGCAGTATGATCCAGTCTGTGATCACTTTCAGTTTCATTGACTGGTTTAATAGTCTGACAAACCAGAACTCAAAAAAGCTCCAGCAGATTATGAAGTATGTAGCTAAAGTTATTAGGACTGATGTAGATGATTTGTCTAGTGTGTATCAGAGGGCAATGTTAAAGAAACTGGAAAAATATCTCAACTGATTACAGACATCCATTACATGTAGAACTAAAGTTCAGTAAATCAGGAAGGATAGTCGCTTTCAAAAACCCACACAAAAATCGCTCCAGAAACTTCTTTCTTCCTAGTGCCATACGACTTTTCCATAAGAAATATCGGAGATAATGATTAAGGTTTTGATATAAATCCTGTAACCTTTTTTTTTTTGGTGTAAATATGTATTATCTAACTGCCTTACCTTAACCTTTCTTATTTCTATTTGTCTGTTTTATTTCATTCTGTCTGTTATTAGATGCAACTGAGAAGGCAAATTTCATGTTTTCTTGTGTAAATATGACTAAATAAAGAAACCTTAAACCTGAAACCTTAAATGAATTCTGCTGACAATGCTTAAGTAGGACTTAAAAGAGCCACAACTGGCCTTTGAAGAGCAGTGTGTGACTCGTAAGCCATGGGTTGATTTCCACTGGTCTTTATATATAATACGCTACTGTGGCTGTTCGTTTGTCTGTCCAGGATTTTAAATCACCTGTACCTCGCAAACCGTGTGACTTATTGACCTGAAATTTGGTACACATATACTACGTGATGTCTACTATCCGCTTTCGGGGTGATGATTGACTTTCAAGGCTATTCCTCTTTTTATTTTTATTTTGTTTTAATGTAGAATCAACTCTCGGCAGTGGTAAGCAGGGTGGCCGTGCGGCGCATGTGTACAGGTGCTGTTCTCATTGCTACCACCTTCACCGTCACTTCCTCTACCTCTTTATATCTTAAATCATTCTTCAGGCAGATTGAATGCCAGCTTAAGTGAAAAATGAAAGAAAAAGTACTAAGTAATTGCCACACAGACACTGACTTAATCAGTTTTAACACGAAAAGATGCCGACGAAAAAAGAGAAGAAGTGGGCTGCTAGGGTGGAGAAAAAAAGAGCTGCTCAGGAAGCAGCAAGCACATCAACCTTTGAGCAAAGGAATGCTAAACATACAGAGAAAGAGGATGAAAACTATGAAAGCTCAAGTCAAGTGTATTCATTGCACGTTATCGTTCAGTGTGCCGTTACTGGTATATATATATTTCTAATGACAAAAACTCCCTTCCTTCTCGTGTAGCACTCTCCACTGTATGTAGACTTGTGAAACTTCAGAGTTATAATTCACTAACAATAAATTATAAACCCTTTCAAATTTAAATACATAACATTATATTAAATGCACAGTTAAATAATTCAACTTGAATATTTATATAAACAAAAATCACAATATAAATCCATAAGAAATATAATTGAGATATGGCTATTTGACGATTGCATACAGGAAAACAAATGGCATTCCTGGAGAAAATAAATATCTGGAAGATTTATGGTTGTTTATAAAAGACAAGGTTACAGTTCTGATGACCAATGCTGAACCACATAGTGTATCTATAGGCAGACACTTTCAATACATAAAATGGCATGACTTCTGACAAGAAAAGAAAAGAGAAATGTAGAAACTCTCCGACTATTTGATTTTTAACCTGAGCTGCCATGCATCATTTAAACACATTGAACCAATGAGAATATATTATATAGCACCATTCATACATTAAAACCTAAATTCATGAATTTATAAAAACATATACACATTAAGATTCCGTATTTAGAAATGAAAAAAAATTGTCATTTGAAGGTTTCGATATTTGCCATACCTGTGACATCTAAATATTATAGAGTACTTACATCTCCATATACTTTTGACGTTGATTTTCCCTTTGCAGATATCTCAGTTGCAGCCTTCAGTGCCTCAGAATTGTGTCTACATCTATTAAAAACGTCAGAACCAGTAAAGTATCAAAGCAGCTTCTCTTTTGAGATTAATTTAGTAAACTGAAGACAAAGAATATTTCACTAAGAAGTCATATTTTTACAACTCTTTCCTTACTGTCAGAAATGCCTATGGGTTTTTCTGTTCACTTAAATTCTTTTTCAGGAGTTTGTGGTTTGCTCATAGCAACATTTCAAAGGATCCCATGTTAGCATTAAAGATAGACCAAAATTGACAACACAGTTTTGGGGAATTATTAAAATTTATTTAAAGATTGCTTTTCTGGCTAATGGAAAGGGACTGTCACATTTCACTAAGAGTGGCCTGTGCAAGGTTAATTTCATGTCAATCCCATGTTAATACATAGGTCTTTTTTCCACTTGCGCTGAAAATGGTTTACTGCACTTACTTTACCAGTTCTGTATTCCTGATAGTGAATAACGTGTGGCATAAAGAATGTGTTTCAAAGGTGTAATTAAAATACTTATATATATTCCATTTATATTTCATGTATGTAACATAACAAGAGCCATTGGCCAATCTGATATGAGCAATAAGATCCCGCAGTATTTAGGATAGTTTAACTTTAAGGGGGGAGGTGGGGGCCTCTAGTACTCAAACTCAAAAATGAACCAAGGAGAACAAAGTTTAAAAAAGACATAAAATTTATATTAAATAAAGAATAAATAGAAGGTCACAGGGTAGTGGAGACAAAATAGACTAAGCAAAAATGAAAGCAATACAACTGTAGCCTCTCCGCGCCAAGGTTTATTGAAGGGAATGAGCCCTAACTAACGCATAGGGTGCCTACTGCACTTATCTGCCAGATAGTACCTTAGCACAGTGATTCTCAATCAAATTGGTTGAGGTCTGCTGCCAGCTGTGGGTCGCACGTTGCTACTGTTTATAATGGTAATGGGATATGGCAAGTCGCTATGTCGATGATTATACTTGATCTAAGCTTTGACAATTACACTTGATTCACCAAGGGAAGCTGAGTGGTTTGCAAAGACACATGCGAAAAAGTGGGTTGAGAATCACTGCCTTAACACATCTCCTCCTGATCACTCCTTCTGCAATTATTCTTCATTGTCTGGCCTCTCTTCCTCATGCCAGACATATTCGTCCCCATCTTAACCTCCTGCATCCATGTATCTCGGGCTCGTGAGTTTCAGGCCTTTTAAACCCCAGCCTGGAAGCACATCTGGCAAGGCCATCAGACTCTTTCTGAAGACACTGACAACTCCTGGGGTCATCTTTCTTGAACATAGGTGTTTAACTTCTGTCTAGAAGCAGTTTCATGTATTAATTTGGCATGTGTCTGATTATCATTTAGTTTTTAAATTAAATTAAAAAAATGTAACTGAAATTGTGCTTATCCTCAGGTAGAATAAGATGATGTCTAGGTCACAATTTAAGAGCTGGAGATGTTCGACAGTGGCGACTTTCCAGGAACTGAGTTTTCCTGTGGAGAAAACACAGCCATGTAAACAGTTGTGCATTTTAGTGAATCGTTGTGTGGAAAATACGCAGCATGTCATATTAAAAAAAATATTCTATGATTCCGCAGGGTGATGTGAATGAGAATCATGAAAAGAATTGATTTTACTGTTGTGGTATGAATTATATGCTTTGTGCAGCTAGAGAAAAGAGCACTTGTAAACATGAAAGTGTGAACAAGGCTTTAAGGAGCAGTATTCATTGTTTTCCACTTAAAAAAAAAAACTTTAAACCCTGTGAGGAGAAAAAAGACAGTGTAGGGTATATTGTTGGGGTCTAAGTGAGAGCCCCATTCCATAGCAACAATGCTCATCTCTCTATTATTTAAAAAAATCCCGGGACGAGACAAGACTTTTTCAGAGAGATACTTTCAAGTCCCACGAGACAAGACTTTGTGCCAAGAGATTTAACCACACCCGGGGCCGGAAATAAAAGACAAAGAATAGATGACAAAGTAGAATGTCGTAAAGAATTCTAAAACATTGGCACAATACACATGCAGAGCGGGTTAGAGATAATAAAAGTACTAAAATTTGAAAGTCTCAAAAAAATGATAGTAAGGATCACATTAGCACAAACAAACAGAAATTATTACTTGGTGAAATAAAGGAACAGACAAAAGAGATTGAATATATTGTTCAGATTTAAACTTTAAGTCGGAGACTTGTTGATTGTCTAATTCACAAAGTTTGTAGTGACTTAACAAGGAGACTCAAAGTCCAATTTCTGCCAAAGGAGCTTCTACAAAATATTGAAGTAAAGGTTTGAATATTTATAAGAATGTGAGATTTTTTTAATAAATTTGCAAACCTTTCTGAAAATATGTTTTTATTTTGCCATTACGTATTATTGAATGTAGATTATTGGGAAAAAATGTCAAATTTTCATATGTAAAATAGAAACTGCAGTACAATAAAGTGTGCAGAAAAAAAAGAAGTCTGACAGCTCCCCAAACACCCAACACAAATAGGCTCAAGACATAAGTTAAAAGCCAAAGAGTCTTTATTGTGGGAAACTCTTCCCCAAATGTTTCCTAACACAGCCACAAGTATGCACAAGCACAATAAACAGCACAATACTTTGCCTTCTCTTGGTCACTGCCTCCTCCATGGCACCCTACAAGCTTTGTCCACTTCCTCCTGACTCTGGCTCAATGATATGAGGCAGGCAGCTCCTTTAATTTTAGCTGCCCCAGAAATGATTCTGATCTTCCACACATGTGGTCTGTAAGCACTTCCAACTGAGGCAGAAATCCCACGACATAGGGATTTCCCAATCCTGCAGCTCCCCCTGGCTGCCCCCACAGGACCAAACAGGGCTTTCCTTGGGACTACAATGCTCAGAATGCCCTGTGGGCTCCCAAGTGGGGATCTGAGCCTGGGTTTGTTGCCATCTAGTGTTCTTGGGAGGAGAAAGCCCTGTGTTAGCTGTCTCCCCCGTCCTTCCACCCTAAGGCCGTCCCACACACACACACACACACACATATATATAGTCACACACATGCGATTGGGAGGCAGCTAAAGAGCCTCAATAATAGTAGTACCATGCCACCATACTGGTGCTATGGATGGCGTCACTTCCGGTCCTGAAGAAGACAGTTCCAGTTGTGGTGCTATTGATGATGTTATTTCCGGTTCCAGCCCCGATGACATCACTTCCTGTCCCAGCCTTAAAGCCACCATACTTTCACTCGTAAATCAGTTCTGTTTTGGACTCCAACCTGTGAACAACTCAACCAGAATTACCCATTTTCAGCCAGGGTATAATATACGGGTGGTTGCCCCAAACCTTTTTGATGTCTATATGTAGTTACATATGAAAAAGTTTGGGAACCCCTCTTAATTCTTTGGATTTTTGTTTATCATTGGCTGAGCTTTCAAAGTAGTAACTTCCTTTTAATATATGACATGCCTCATGGAAACAGTAGTATTTCAGCAGTGACATTAAGTTTATTGGATTAACAGAAAATATGCAATATGCTTCATAACAAAATTAGACAGGCACATAAATTTGGGCACCCCAACAGAAATATTACATCAATACTTAGCTGAGCCTCCTTTTGCAAATATAACAGCCTCTAGACGCCTCCTATAGCCTTTGATGAGTGTCTGGATTCTGAATGGACGTATTTTTGACCATTCTTTCATACAAAA
The DNA here is from genome assembly GCF_900747795.2 of Erpetoichthys calabaricus. NCBI lineage: Eukaryota > Metazoa > Chordata > Cladistia > Polypteriformes > Polypteridae > Erpetoichthys > Erpetoichthys calabaricus. The sequence goes on along the minus strand of NC_041403.2, from coordinate 109,619,815 downwards.
TCTCTCCAGTTCAGTTAAATTTGAAGGCTGCCGAGCATGGAGAGCCTGCTTCAAATCATCCCATAGATTTTCAATGATATTCAAGTCAGGGGACTGTGACAGCCATTTCAGAACATTGTACTTCTCCCTCTGCATGAATGCCTTTGTAGATTTCGAACTGTGTTTTGGGTCATTGTCTTGTTGGAATATCCAACCCCTGCGTAACTTCAACTTTGTGACTCGTGCTTGAACATTATCCTGAAGAATTTGTTGATATTGGGTTGAATTCATCCGACCCTCGACATTAACAAGGGCCCCAGTCCCTGAACTAGACACAGCCCCACAGCATGATGGAACCTCCACCAAATTTGACAGTATGTAGTAGGTGTTTTTCTTGGAATGCGGTGTTCTTCTTCCACCATGCAAAGCGCTTTTTGTTATGACCAAATAACTCAATTTTCGTCTCATCAGTCCAAAGCACTTTGTTCCAAAATGAATCTTGCTTGTCTAAATGAGTATTTACATACAACAAGTGACTCTGTTTGTGGCGTGAGTGCAGAAAGGGCTTCTTTCTCATCACCCTGTCATACAGATGTTCTTTGTGCAAATTGCGCTGAATTGTGGAACGATGTACAGATACACCATCTGCAGCAAGATGTTCTTGCAGGTCTTTGGAGGTGATCTGTGGGTTGTCTGTAACCATTCTCACAATCTTGCGCATATGTATTTTTCTTGGCCTGCCAGACCTGCTGGGTTTAACAGCAACTGTGCCTGTGGCCTTCCATTTCCTTGTTACATTCCTTACAGTTGAAACTGACAGTTTAAACCTCTGAGATAACTTTTTGTAGCCTTCCCCTAAACCATGAGACTGAACAACCTTTGTTTTCAGACCTTTTGAGAGTTGCTTTGAGGATCCCATGCTGTCACTCTTCAGGGGAGAGTCAAAGGGAAGCACAACTTGCAATTGACCACCTTAAATACATTTTCTCATGATTGGACACACCTGCCTATGAAGTTCAAGGCTTTAACGAGCTAATCCAACCAATTTGGTGTTGCAAGTAATCAGCATTGAGCAGTTACATGCATTCAAATCAGCAAAATTATAAGGGGACCCACATTTTTACACAGCCAGTTTTTCACATTTGATTTAATTTCATACAACTACAGTTAGGTCCATAAATATTTGGACAGAGACAACTTTTTTCTAATTTTGGTTCTGTACATTACCACAATGAATTTTAAATGAAACAACTCAGATGCAGTTGAAGTGCAGACTTTCAGCTTTAATTCAGTAGGGTGAACAAAACGATTGCATAAAAATGTGAGGCAGTTAAAGCATTTTTTTAACACAATCCCTTCATTTCAGGGGCTCAAAAGTAATTGGACAAATTAAATAACTGGAAATAAAATGTTCATTTCTAATACTTGGTTGAAAACCCTTTGCTGGCAATGACAGCCTGAAGTCTTGAACTCATGGACATCACCAGATGCTGGGTTTCCTCCTTCTTAATGCTCTGCCAGGCCTTTACTGCAGCGGCTATCAGTTACTGTTTGTTTGTGGGCCTTTCTGTCCGACATTTAGTCTTCAACAAGTGAAATGCATGCTCAATTGGGTTAACATCAGGTGACTGACTTGGCCATTCAAGAATTTTCCACTTCTTTGCTTTAATAAACTCCTGGGTTGCTTTGGCTGTATGTTTCGGGTCATTGTCCATCTGTATCATGAATCGCCGCCCAATCAATTTGACTGCATTTAGCTGGATTTGAACAGACAGTATGTCTCTGAACACCTCAGAATTTATTCGGCCTGTGTCCCAGTGCCACTGGCAGCCATGCACACCCAAGCCATCACACTGCCTCCACCGTGTTTTACAGATGATGTGGTATGCTTTGGATAATGAGCTGTTCCACGCCTTCTCCATATTTTTTCTTGCCATCATTCTGGTAGAGGTTGATCTTGGTTTCATCTGGGCAAAGAATGTTTTTCCAGAACTGTGCTGGCTTTTTTAGATGTTCTTTAGCAAAGTCCAATCTAGCCTTTCTATTCTTGAGGCTTATGAGTGGCTTGTACCTTGCAGGGCACCCTCTGTATTTACTTTCATGAAGTCTTCTCTTTATGGTAGACTTGGATATCGATACGCCTACCCCCTGGAGAGTGTTGTTCACTTGGTTGTCTGTTGTGAAGGGGTTTCTCTTCACCATGGAAATGATTCTGCAATCATCCACCACTGTTGTCTTCCGTGGATGTCCAGGTCTTTTTGCGTTTCTGAGTTCACCAGTGCTTGCTTTCTTTCTCAGGATGTACCAAACTGTAGATTTTGCCACTCGTAATATTGTAGCAATTTCTCGTATGGGTTTTTTCCGTTTTCGCAGATTAAGGATGGCTTCTTTCACCTGCATGGAGAGCTCCTTTGACCGCATGTTGTCTGTTCACAGCAAAATCTTCCACATGCAACCACCATACCTCAAATCAACTCCAGGCCTTTCATCTGCTAAATTGATAATGACATGACGACGGACTTGCCCACACCTGCCCATGAAATAGCCTTTGAGTCAAATGTCCAATTACTTTTGAGCCCCTGAAATGAAGGGATTGTGTTTAAAAAATGCTTTACTTGCCTCACATTTTTATGCAATCGTTTTGTTCACCCCACTGAATTAAAGCTGAAAGTCTGCACTTCAACTGCATCTGAGTTGTTTCATTTAAAATTCATTGTGGTAATGTACAGAACCAAAATTAGAAAAAAGTTGTCTCTGTCCAAATATTTATGGACCTAACTGTAAATACTGCTTCACTAAAAATCTTTGTTCGGAAAACACCCCAGTACTCAGATGTTCCTAGGAAATGAAAGACATACCACTTTTATCTTTTTTGTTGAATGTATATTCTTGTATATAAACCTGTAGGACAGAGAAGGGGACGCTGGCGCATGCATGCTGCTGTCGCTCCTCCCTGTTAACAACACTTTTCGTAAAATTCGCCTTAATCCTGCACTTTTTGATGCTTGTTTTATTTTCTTTATTGTACGTATAAGTTCATGGATGCAGCTGACTTATATGGATTTGGATGAATTTTTACAGACTTTATGGACTTTATCTTGACTGGGAACAACTGAATCTGTGGATCACAGTACGAGACCTACGAACATTTCTTTGTACCTTGTGGATCCAGGAGCCTGGGATGAGCTGTCTCCTTGATTATAGTTGCTGTGCTGGTCTGCTCTCAATTTACTTTATTGTGCTTTATGACTAAGAACTGATCTGATGTTCAGACCCACCTGGCTTGTGGCTCTGGGGTGATCACACCTGTAATACCCAGCGTTACTTGTTTGTGGCTGTATGTTGGAACTTCCAAACCCTGCTACCTCCTCCTGCTGTGCTTTCTGCTGCATTGGTGTTGCTGCTCATCTGCACCATTTTTGTCATTTTTGATTCCTCCCTTTCTTATTTCGCCCACATAAATCACATTAAGAAACTTTCTTACTTTCACCTCCGTAACATGTCACATGTTTGCTCCTTCCTCTCCTTTTCTAACGCTGAGAAACTTGTCCATACTTTTATCCCATCCTGCATCGATTATTGTAATTCCCTACTGGCAGGTGCCCCTTCTAATCTTATATCACAGCTCCAGCTTATTCAAAACTTGGCGGCATGAGTCCTTACATGGACCAGCAGCAGCGAGCACATAACACCCATCTTGCTTCACCTTCACTGGCTCCCTGTGTCTTACAGAATTGAATATAAAATTCTACTAATAACCTACAAAGCTTTAAACGACCTTGAGCCAAACTACATCAGTGACCTTCTCCATCACTATGTGCCTGTCCGCCCACTAAGGTCCTCTGACTCTTGTTTTACCCCACACTAATCTACACTCCATGGGTGACAGGGCCTTCAGCTGTATAGCGCCCAGACTCTGGAATAACTTACCGAAATTAATTAGATCAGCTGATCTTTTAAAAAACAACTCAAAACTCATCTGTTCAGGAAGGCTTTTAGCTCTACCTGACTTTATTACCCTTCTTTCAGTTACCTCTATGTCAAGATGCTCATGTAACCTGTGTGTATGTGCTAGACCATCAATTATGTTGTTTGTTAGGCTTTTCTCTGAATTTACTGTCTTACTCTTCTGTAGTACTAGGGTGTTGTACCGTGTTATCCATTATGAATGTAGAGAAAAGCCAAGCAAAATAACACCTTTTATTGGCTAACTAAAAAGATTACAATATGCAAACTTTCGAGGCAACTCAGGCCCCTTCTTCAGGCAAGATGTAATCTTACTACCATCTTACTCTTCTTTATTTATTTATCTGCTTTAGTACAATGCTTTGTACTGTATACCCTGCTGTTCTTTCTTAAACTCTGTGAAGTGCCTTGAGCATGAGAAAGGTGCTATATAAATAAAATGTATTATTATTATTATTATTAAAGTAGAGTAAATTATTATGCAGGCTGACAGGGGTTCCCAAACTTTTTCATATGACTGTATAGATAGATAGATAGATAGATAGATAGAAATATGTACTGTGCATAAAATACACTATATAATATATACTATCCATCCATCCATTTCCCAACCCGCTGAATCCAAACACAGGGACACGGGGGTCTGCCGGAGCCAATCCCAGCCAACACAGGGCACAAGGCAGGAAATAATCCTGGGCAGGGTGCCAACCCACCGCAGGACACACACAAACACACCCACACACCAAGCACACACTAGGGCCAATTTAGAATCGCCAATCCACCTAACCTGCATGTCTTTGGACTGTGGGAGGAAGCGAACCCAGGTCCCCAGATCACCCAACTGCGAGGCAGCAGCGCTACCCACTGCGCCACCGTGCCGCCCCTAATATATACTATGTATATGAAAATTATTGTAAATGAGTGCAAATTTTGGCTTTGATTTTTCAAGGGAACTACATGATCTCTGAAGACGATTTGAACACTTTCAGAGTGAAATCTGTCTGTGTGGGCGTGTGCGTGCACAATAAGTAAAAAGAATCACTTAATTCAAATGAAACTTGGCACAGTTATTAACAATGTAAAATGCTAGGAGCCTATTGATTTTAAGTAGTATTGCTCCAAAACTTTTTGCTCTACAGGGATAATGATTGAATTTTTTTTGTTTGGCCTTCAACATTTTACTGCTTAAATCACAGCTTTATTTAGAAAAAGTGATGTGCTTGACGCTTCAGATTGTTTTTCTTTTTGAATTGGCTTTAAAAATGTAGGAGAGGGGCCCTCCAACTCTGACCCCTGCACACAACTAAAAAGAAAGTGCTCTGGGAATTACATACTCTGTTTACTCATGTTATCCTTGAAAACATCAAGTACAATCTTTGAGTCTGATGAACAAAAAAATAAAACCCCCTCTTCAAAGACTCCCTTCAGTCACAAATGATTAGTTTTTTACTTTTTTAATTTTACTTGCTCAAATTCCAGAAATAAAAGAACAGCTATACCATCTAGTTGTCATTTCCAAAGTAATGTGGCTTTTAGTAGCCATCTTGAGCTGTGGCTGCATGGGCAAATCCCATCTCCTGCACAGATTAGATAGCATGACAAAAGGGGCAGCTTCAGTTGGTAATAGACATAAATGCTGGGACATTGTCTGGAATTTTAATCAAACAATGTAAACTACTTTGGGTAGGCAGTCTTGATGCTGGTGTGCTGCGGTAGCTTTGGCTTTTCTTTCTAAAGGTTGCAACATGGCATATTTTTAAGTTTTTTTTTTTTTTTTAATATATATATTCAAAATAAAGTTTTAATCCTGTACATTCAGAATGTATGATTATTTTGTGCTTCTTATTTATTTTAAATTTTATATTACTTAAAACATGATGTAGTTTGTACCGGTGGCCCGGAAAAATTTTGAATCTAATGTTTTCATGAAAAATAAGAGAAAATAGTTTATAATAGAACATAATGACTTATTCTGCCCAACGGCAAATGATGCAGAAACAGTTCATGAAAATAAGAAAAAATTCTCATAACTCATGTTACGTTCCCATAAAACTATGAATTTGCATTCCCACTTACAGTATTTGCTGGTCAAAAGCCCTGTCTTCAATTCAAACGTGCAGTATTATGGGAATGCCTCTTTCTTGTTTATCATCAAAGTAAATATTAAAAATGTTTTAGCAAAAAGTGCATGCTCTTTATACGTTCTTAGCATATGCATTTTTAGGTAGAGCATTCCTTTAACTTTTGTTAACAGCTTATCACAGCATCGTTTTGGTTTTGGGTCACCGTCATTTTGTGGTTCTGTTGCTAGTGTCACATTAGTCAGTTGCTGACATGTCCTCGAAGTTCGCATATTGTGACATCACACGTGAGCCTTTATAACTCAAGCATTCAGCAGCCATTTCAGTCAAGTGTGTGGATAAACAGTTCTAGAGTCTTTTAAACTGCGTTTGATACCATTGGTTCCTGAGTCTTCCGCTTATAATTCTTGAATTTAAATTCTCGTTTAGTGAATTAGTTTGATGTCTTGATCCATTGACATTCCGGTTTTGACTTTTGGGCTGTTTCTGGTTTATGAGTCCGTCTCCCAATCTTTTTATCAATATTATTTCATGCCTGTCTTAGCCATGCATAAAAGCAAGTCATTCCTTAATAAGAAGTCAAATTTTGCTTTAATGGACGAAATTACATAACTAGGTAGCTTGATCTTGTTTTCAATTTTCTCCAAAAGAAATGTCTACCTTTTCTGTATTTCTAAAGAAAATGAACATGTTGTTTGTTCTTTCTTTCTTTGGATGATTTCTCCAATTTTCACATTTATACTGGCTACATGGGATTATAGCAGCACAAGTGTAATAATCCAAACAGGAGATAGATTCAATGTCAGAAATGGGCCAGGGTAAGTGCCAGAGAGTCAATTACCGCATATACTCACGCATAAGTCGGGTCTTGAAACCCGAAAAATCATTCATAAAATCAAACCCCGACTTATACGCTCATTCAAAAATGTGATACTTAAATTTTTTTTTTTACAACAACAACAACATTTATTTATATAGCACATTTTCATACAAAAAATGTAGCTCAAAGTGCTTTTACATCGTCTTGCCTTCTCCAATCTCAAATCAGTTTCTCAGATGCATTGAATTTTGTTGCAGCACTGCAGTTACCAATTTCTTTCGCTACTTCAATGACGTTTAATTTAAACCAGCTTCATATTTGCTTCTGATCGAACGCTCCATCATAGATAAGGGATGCTCTTATGATAAAGGTGTATGAGGGTGTGAGATACAACAAACACAAAACAGTGCAAACGTCGCTTCTGAATAGTTTGGATATTACCGTGTGGTCAAGTAGGCACAATACATAGAAAAAAAGCCATGAGCTCCATGGTTACTCTCTCAGGTAGTAGTCAAAAAAGTAGTCAAAATCATTACACAAAAAGCAAGTAAATAAATGAGGTAGGGAAAATTGGAAACCAGTAGAATCTGTAACCTGTGCCAGAATGACAAACTAAAATCATAGTTGAAATCAGAAAGGAATTTCTAATCAGGATATCAGGAAAGACAAATTGATTAACACTGGAGTTTTTCTTTGAATATTCACCAACATGGAGAATCAGGAATTGTAGGACACTGATCACTATATCTTTGACCAGGTGATGTCACGCACCACACACTTCCTGTTGACCCTCCCTAGCAACAGCTTGATAACCAGGCCAAACAAAAATCACAAAAGTGATGGTGCACTGCAAAAAATCAGTGTGAAAAAATGAGAAAAAATAAATAAAAAACAAGAAAAAGGTATTAGAATCAAGCAAAATTATCTGCCAATATAGTGAGAAAGTTTAACTTGTTAACTTGTTAAATTTTCTAAAAATTAGATTATATATCTTACACATACAAATCTACCCAAGTCACTTATTCTTAAAATGAAAAAAAACAAGATCTATTATTTTGTTTTCAAGATTGTCTGGCTTGTTAAGATTTCATTTTTTGCAGTGTGCCCACAATAAAAACATAATAGCGCAACATAAGAATGAATTTCTGCAGTGGGCTGGTGCCCTGCCCGGGGTTTGTTTCCTGCCTTGTGCCCTGTGCTGGCTGGGACTGGCTCCAGCAGACCTCTGTGACCCTGTAGTTAGGATATAGCAGGTTGGATAATGGATGGATGGAAGAATGAATTTAATTTTTAACGGTGTTAAAAACATCACTAATAAAAAGTACATGTTACTTCTGAATTAAATTTCCTCCCAAAATCTCAAAGCTTTCTTTCTATGTCATCTGCAAAATTCACTGTCCCAACTCTTAACTGCCTCAATCCAATTGCCAAGTCTTTGCCATTTGGACTGCAAGTAGTGCTAATGATCTTTAGTGGCCTGCTGCTTACAAACAAGCAAAAGTAATCGACAGCAAAGGATTAACCAGTACCATAGGGTTGTATGTCTTGACTGACATTTGAAAAAGTCATCATGAAAAAGGGCATTTTGAAATAAAAACTCCGGGCTTAAAGAGAGACATTCAGAAATGTGCCCTCCGAAAAAGTTGCATTGGGAAATAATAACAAGACTGTTTAAAAATACCTGCTATAATATAATGTAAGGTTATCTATATGATTGAACCAAAATAAAATGATGACATTCTATTTCATAATAAGTATATTAGTTTTGTTTAATTACATATTTTTTTCGTGAACTCATTCTCAGTGTAGTTTTTATTGTGGGGATTTATTTCATAATTACCATTTTATTTATTTCATGTCGGCACAAATGGTATTCAATAGCCAATGCCATTGTCTCATTTGTACTTTGCTAATAATTGTCTGTGCACTAAGAAAAGAAAGAATGGGAAATTCAGAATCCTACCTAAAGTGAACTAAAAGGTAGTAGTAGGCTGTTGTATCCTAATATTTATGAAAACAACGTACCTCTTTCTGCGCTTCACAGATAAATAAAACCCATACTGATGGACTTGTCTGAGGTTGCAGACTGAATACGGAAGCAAGCCAAGTAACTAAATGAGAAATTCAATTAGTAGGAGGGATAGACATCAGATGGAAAAATTGGTTTGACAGAAAACCTGCAGTCATTTTAAAAGTCCAGGAAAAAATTCCTGCCCCTGGATGGCTTAGTAGTTAATGAATTTGTCAGTTCTTGACATGCAGGTACAACCAGCCTATAAGTCCAAAATACTTTACAATTTCACCATAGTATGAACATTTTGTTCTGTCTATTGGGATAACAAATTGAACTCAGTATAGAACAATACTAGAATGGGCCTGTATGCACAGTGTGAAAATGTAGGCATTTATTAGTGGCATTAGATATGAAAAGGGTTATTTTTTCCATCAGTAATGTAAAACAAGATAAGCTTTGCCAGCAACATTAATCCTTTCCTCCCAAAAAAGTTAACAATTTCTAGTATTATCATATCTCTTCTAAAATTATACTCTTGGCTCAAACTTGGGCTGTCCATGAATGCAGGCATAGTTATTATCTTCTATAAACTGATTGAACAGGCTGCATTATTTGAGTAGAGATAGGAAGTCTTTTTTCGGAAACTAGCATTGCATACAATCAGGATATTCCTCCACTTGTGAACGTGCACAGAGTAAATAGTGTGATCTTTCCCAGGGATATGAGGTGATTGGCCTGATTACATTAGACAAAAGAATTCACACTTCTACAACTAAAATTACACATAAAAAGGTGGAATATACTTGGCCGAGCAAAGCAGTGTGGTAATCAATATCATGTTAAATAAGTACATTTATTACAGAGTATGATGTGTCATTTTTTTATACAAGGACATCAAACTACCAAAGGTTTTGTTGTTTTTTCTTTTTTTGAATTTCAAACACTAGCTTTTCTATTTTTATAAGAAAGAAATTTTGTCCTATGGGTGACAATTAGTCAAAATCAACATTCTGTATTGAGAGGTTAGCTTAATTCACTGGGTTATGGTGCCTCCAGCTGCATGCCCACATGCCTGTGTATAATGCCATGTTCTCCCTGAGTCTCCTTAAGTTGTTTTTCTTTGCTCATTGCTCATTAGATTAATTGGTAACTCTTTCTTGGCCTGGTATGAGTGCATCTGATGATGTGTATAACTAAAAGATGTTCCGTCCATGGCTGG